>NC_034604.1:80653141-80699460 GCF_900095145.1 Mus pahari | reverse complement strand
CCAGGGCCAAGAAGTAGGAGTGGGTGGGTAGGAGAGCAGAGGTGGGGGGAGGGTATAGTGAACTTTCGGAACAGCATTTGAAATGTAAATAATGAAAATATCTAATAAAATAAAATAATAAGTGAAAAAATTATTGTTGGAATGTAGGTTAGAGGAAGTTGAACAAGGGAACCATGGTTTCAAATTAAGAACAGAAGATTGGCTGGTGCTTCTGTGGAGGTGATAGAGATATGACATCATAGTTGCCTATGATACTATTAAAATGTTTACTTAAACTATACTTCTGTTAAGAGAAAGGCAATACAACCATGCCAATACAGTAAAAACAGTATTACATTTTGCAGTGAAATATCAAAGATTTGATGAATGTTAAGAAACAGAAATTTACTAAACTTGATGGATTGCAAAGAGATGATAACAAAATAGAGAAAGAAAACAGCATAAAGGCCCCGGAAATCAGAGATAAATGTACTGAGGTAATCTTAAGTAGTAAAATCCTGGGAGAAATGTTCTCAGTTGAATGGTGGTGTCCTTCTGATGCTTGACTTGTGATTATACGCATGAATTACTCTGAAAACTCATGAAAATTCACTTCCAACATTTGCACACGAGTTCCTCTATAAGCATAAAGTAGGTCATTCTACTGCATGTATGTTATCCAGTAATTGTACCTGGCATATTATTATACATACACAAATGTTGTGTGCAGTATGGTTCCAGTGACAGGCCTGATTGGAAAGTGAAGAAATAAAGAAGACCGATGGGTAGATACACAAATAGTCCTAGAAGCTGGGAAAAGGTAGATTGAGTTCACAGAATCGTGGAGGCTCAGTGCACTTATTATAAACAGTTGAGTAGAGAAGCAGGTTTACAACATCCACATAATGGAGTAGAGCTAATACACACAGATAAACAAGGAGGCAGGGTTTATGGTATTCCTTTGTATCAAGGACACAGATTTAGCTAATCTCAGTAGGCACAGTCTCTGAAAGCTTCAGGCTTTAAATATTGGTGGGATGGTAGGTGCTGTTCAAGAATGCTATAATGGCCGGGGCCAAGTAGTGGGAGTGGGTGGGTAGGGGAACAGAGGTGGGGGGAGGGGTATGGGAATCTTTCGGGATAGCATTTGAAATGTAAATAAAGAAAATAANAAAAAAAAAAAAAAGAATGCTATAATGGAATATTCTGCACATACTATCAAAATTCACACACAGCCAGAAGAAAAGACTTGAGGGGGAGGGGACTCATGTCAATAACAATCATTGAACTGGACTGCACATGACTCAGGGCTTCCTCAGCTCCCCACACATAAAACTTTGAAATGTCTTGTAAAATACTTAAACAATATTGATAAAACAAGTTTTGTTCTTAATATTATTGGTTGCTCTTGTAATAGTCTGTCATTGGTCCTGTGAAGTTCTTTTCTGTAAACTCACATCAAACACACATGTACAAAGTGAGTGAGACACTTTGCTTTATTTGCATGCATACCTCCAGCAAAGATAGTTTCCTCTAAACACTGTCCTTAGACTAATTTCTAACACAGCAGTGTAGAGAGAAATTTTATGTCAGTAAACACCAGTTTGCCCCCATGCTATGTTCTTTTCTCTGCTGCTTTTTCTAAAATTTCCAGTTTAATGACTGAACAATAAAACTTATATTTATGCCCTTTAATGGAGTACATAAAATGACTATTTTTACAAATATTCACACATATTAAGAAAAACTAATTGTTTTGTAGATTTTATATTTACTATGAAAAAATCAGCAAAAAGTTAAAGAGATTAATATCACTTGAAGGTTTATAATAATTATTTTGTTATATACATTCTTTTTTCCATTTATGTATATGTGTGGTTTGCATATGTGTTCATGTGTTTTTATTTGTCTTTGGGTACACATGCATATGTTTTCATTTATATACTATTGAGAGTCATCCCTGATTGATCTTCCACATTATTTATTGGCGTGGGGGTTCTCTCAGTGGAATCCAGAGGCTATAGATACGGCTAGTCTTCCCTGTCAGCTTGTTTCAGGGATTCCCTCTCTCTGCCTCCTGAGATAGGATGTAGGAGGCTATGGCCCCTTCCCTGGACTACCCGAAGCCACACCTTAAAAGATGGCACCTGTTGGCTATGNAGCTTGTGGTAAACAGGTCCATATTTGGTGGTGATATGTTCCCGCTCTTCTGGTTGGCTGAGGCCGTGCGTCTGGTGAAGTGACGTGGCCTGCTGCGACTGAAGTGGATAAGAGTATAAAAGGGCTTGTAGCCCAGAGCTTGGGGGAGATGAAGAGGGAGATGAAGATGGAGATGAAGAGGGAGATGAAGAGAGAGATGAAGAGAGAGATGAAGAGGGAGATGAAGAGGGAGATGATGAAGATTGTTCAAGGTTCCTGAATAAACTGCTGAGAGAAGAACTGGTGGTTGCTTCTTCCTTGCCTAGGTCAAGAGTCGACGCGACAATAGGACTATCAGGTGTCCCTGCACAATCATTGCGATCAATCACAAGTGTGTGCAGATCAGAAGACCTGTCCTCCTAGCAGTGGGAGAAGTATTCTCCCCAGCCCTTATATTGTTACCTTTTAAATTTCTGGATTCTCATTGTTGTTAGATATTTATTTTAGTTCTCATTTCTGCAGCCCTTAGGTAACTTCTAAGCAGAGGCACAATGGTAATAAACATCTGAGTTTATGAATATGGAGGTCTACAATGACAGTGTTCTCATTTTTATGGAATGTTAAAAAGTTCAAGAAAAACATAATTTTTCAAAACATATTCAGGCAGAAAGTGTAAACACTTTGACAGCTACTTAAACACTGATTCTTTTATAAATGAAACAATGGATATTTCACTTCTTCCAAAGTAGGACACTTCTTGAAAAGTAATTACTTTTGATAACGTATGTTTGAAATACATTCCATTCACTTATTATTCAAATTTTTAACACTGCCTATGATACCCAATAGAATACAGCTGTTTTGCTGTTTTATGTATGCTGTGTAAAATATAACAAGGATGTGTCTGATTCATCTCCCTCTCGGAAAGGGAGCACTGCTTGTCATGGCTCCCTTTAGGCTGTGTGCCTATCTTTGTCAGAGAAACATAATGAGAAGTGGCATGTTGCTTCCAGATGAGAGAATTTAAGAATTGATTTATAATTCCCCACACCCCTCTCCCTAGAGCATTTGACAAAGAGGTCAAACATTCCAAACCATATACCTACTAAATGGCAGATAAATTGAGACAAATTGAAAGCATGTTGTAAGAATATATATTTTGACCTAGTTAGACTTTTCCACGTAAACAAATTAAAAAACCATTATTCTGTATAAAAATGCAAATCTGACTCGGTACTTCACTGCAGATATTTTAAACAGAAGAACTCAGAAAGGTTAAATATGAAAGATGGAAAAGATGTTCAGGGAAATGAATAAAATATTTCTAGTTTGTGCAGGCCAATATTAAGTTACATCCATATTAAGGAAAGAAGTATTGTGTGGGATAAAGATTGACACTTCATCATGATTAGATGTCACACAGAGAATCATATACTGGATATCAGTCTTCTGTATAGCTATCCAAGATTCTCTCCCATTTTTGTGGGTTTCTACTTCACTCAGTTGACATGTCTTTAGTTGTAGAGAATTATTTTAGTTTAGTGAGGTCTCTATTGTTGAATGCTAGTTTTTATTTCTTGGCAATTGAGTTCTTCTCAGAAAGTCCTTTCCCATACCTACATCTGGTAGCGTAGCACATGTATTTTCTTACAGCAGTTTTAGTGGTTCAGGTTTCAAATTGAGGTCTTCATTCACATGGATCTAATTTTTGGGCAAGGTGGAGGATAGATGCCTGACAGAAGATTACTATCCAGGGTATATAAAGAAATCTAAAATAAAGAATCAAGAAAACAAATTACTCAATCAAAAATGAGATATTGACTGAACAGAAAGTTCTCAATAGAAAAGATAAAAATGGCTAAGGAGAACTGGGTGGTGGTGGCACATGCCTTTAATCTCAGCACTTGGGAGACAGAAGCAGGAAGATCTATGATATGAGGCCAGCCTGATCTACAAGTTGAGTTCCAGGACAGTCAGGGTTACATGGAGAGACCCTGTCTCTAAAAGGCAAACAAACAAACACCACCACCACCACTACCAACACAGGGCTAAGGAATACCTTAAAGTTTTTTGTCATCATTAGCAATTAGGGAAGAGCAAATTTAAATAAACTTTTGAGATTTCATCTCACTCCAGTATGAATATCTGAGAATAACAAAACAACTACAGTAAGTTATAGTGAGAAAGAGAGACCTTCATTCACTGTTGGTAAGAATGAAAATTGGTATAGCTGACTTTTAGAAATCATTATTGGGAATCCAAAAAAAAATTAAAGTAAATATAGCATATAATTTTGCTATGTAACTGCTGGCATATGCCCAAAAGACTGAAAATATCACTCCACAGACAATTATTCAGCAATGTTCATAGCTAGCCTATTCAGATTAGCTTGGTAATTCAAACAACATAAACATCCTTCAACTGTTAGGGTCTATGAATCACTGAAGAACGATATCCCAAACTCAAATAGTATGCCAAAACAAGGATTATTTATTGAAGAAATTCCTGCGTGCAATTCACCTCAACTGAATGTGCACATTCAATTTTAAAGCCAAAAAGCAGACCATTAGTGAGGGATAGGTGATCTATATCTTGATTAGTGAGTGGGTTTTTTCTCTGGGGCTCTGGATGATACTGTGACGTTAGGATTGTGCTTCAAATATGCCTAACTATTCTTGCTGCATTCCATGGAGGGATAGCTCTTGACCTCTCTGCCACAAGCTTGGCTGTCTTAGTCGGGGTTTCTATTCCTGCACAAACATCATGACCAAGAAGCAAGTTGGGGAGGAAAGGGTTTATTCAGCTTACACTTCCATACTGCTGTTCATCACCAAGGAAGTCAGGACTAGAACTCAAGCAGGTCAGAAAGCAGGAGTTGATGCAGTGGCCATGGAAGGATGTTCCTTACTGGAGTGATGCAGTGGCCATGGAGGGATGTTCCTTACTGGAGTGATGCAGTGGCCATGGAGGGATGTTCCTTATTGGAGTGATGCAGTGGCCATGGAGGGATGTTCCTGGCATGCTCAGCTTGCTTTCTTATAGAACCCAAGACTACCAGCCCAGATATGGTACCACCCACAAAGGGCCCTCCCCTCTTGATCACTGATTGAGAAAATTCCTTACAGCTGGATCGTGGAGGCATTTCCCCAACTGAAACTCCTTTCTCTGTGATAACTCTAGCCTGTGTTAAGTTGACACAAAACTAGACAATACATTGGCTAATCTTCTTTTTTCCATCTGGGGAGGGGTTCTTTTTACATATACAAACCTACAGTTGTTCCAGTAACTGACTTGGCCAGCTCTGGGAAGTAAAAACTCAGGCCTGGTCTTCAGAACTGCTCGTTTATAGCCCACCATGGAATCAGCCTGGCTCAGGCCAATTCGCTCCTTTCATAATAAATGAATGGCTAATAAAATGTGGTATACCTGTAAAGAAAAATGAAATCATCACATTTTAAATTAAATGGGAGGACCTAGAAAAGATCATATTGAGTGATATAACCTAGACCCAGAAAGACAAACACCACATATGACTTCTCATTGGTGATTCCTAGCTCCAAATCATCAGATTTGAGTATACAACGTGCAGTAACCACAGAAACCAGGAAATTATAAAGGGACCATAGGTGGGTGAAGTTTGGGAGAATAAGAGCTGGATACAGGTGATATGAAGTAGGAAGAAGAATAACAATGAGGGCCCTCCTTCTGTGAGGAGGGAGGGAGGTCAGTGGGGGAGGAGGAGGAAGAAAAATCAACAAATAGCAACATTGTCCAGTTTTCACAATTATACAAAATAAAAGTGTGTACACACATGCACACATGCACACACACACACACACACACACACACACACACACACACACATATTTAAGCTACCTAGGCTGATAGTATGATAATACTCCCCACAAGGAACAGAGCAAAAAAAAAAAAACAAATTCCAGTACTAGACATGAGATAACTCCTTTCAAAATGCTAGTCAAGGCCGACCAAATGACTCTCCAAACACTATCTATTATTGATGTAGCCCTTGGTTGCCTCTCAGGTGTTGAGGGTGAATCCCTACTACTGAAGACACCTTAGAGTTAGAGCAAAGAACTCAAATGATGCAAACTGGATCTGACCTGAAAGTCTCTTTCTTGTGTCTGGTGTCAATGGTTCCTGAAATTACTATGCAAACTGCCAAGGGAAGGAAGCAATTAAATAGTCCCACTCAGCTGCAATGCTTATGAATCATGATAGTGACTAGATGGCAAGATAAAGGTGCAAAATGTCACTCACATGTTGACATTAATTAGCAACTATTTAATTAGATTTAAGGCCCATTCAGTGGGAGGGAATCATACCTGATATTGAAAAACTAGCCAGGTTCCTGGGACTAGTGAAGTCATAGACCTCAGAATCTACTGCCACCACTCTACTCAGCTAGCATTATTCTCTAAAAAATTCTAAATCCTATCCTTATACCCACAGATAAGTGTAGCTACCACCTCTGATCAGAGAATCTTTTATTTATAACAAATGGAGACCATCAAAAAAAAACTGTAACTGGATACAATGCAGAAAGCAACGGATCTTGAGGAGACCTGCCCAAATGGATATATCTACAAACAACAAAAATGGACTGAACAACTTGTATGTGTGTGTGTACACAAGCACACACATGCACACACATGTATGTGTGTGTGTATTTAACAAATATAATCATAAGAAATGATATTATCAACTTGAGAATGGTAGCATAGGGTTTGAGGACTGTCCTGGAGCTGGAGGGAGAAAATGGGGTGGGGGGAAGTGATGTAATTCTGTTTTAATTAAAAATTTTTTTCAGGGTATGTGAATATATGTATTCATTTCCATAACTTTTTTATTAGATATTTTCTTTCTTTATATTTCAAATATTATCCCCTTTCCTGGTTTCTGCTCTGAAAACCCGCTATTTCCCCCTTCCCCCTGCTCACCAACCAACCCATTCCTGCTTCCTGGCCTTGGCATTCCCCTACACTGGGGCATAGCACCTTCACAGGACCAAGGGCCTCTCCTCTCATTGATGACCAACTAGACCATTCTCTGCTACACATATATGCAGGTAGAGTCATGAGTCCCACCATCTGTTTTCTTTGGTTGGTGGTTCAGTCCCAGTAAGCTCTGGGGGTATTGGTTAGTTCATATTGTTGTTCCTCCTATGGGCCTGCAAACCTCTGAAGCTCCTTGGGTCCTTCCTCTAGCTCCTTCATAGAGGACCCTGTGCTCTGTCCAATGGATGGCTGTGAGCCTTCACTTCTGTATTTATCAGGCACTAGCAGAGCATCTCAGGAGACAGATATATCAGGCTCCTGACAGCACGCTCTTGCTGGCATTTAATTAAAAATTTTTAAAAGGGTCATATAGTCAGGAAAGATAATATGTGGATAGAAATCAGGAGATCATAAGGTAAGCAATTACTTTACCACTGAGTTATTTCCTCAACCTGATAATTTTTGGTTAAATAAATCTAATTGCATAACTCAGAAAATATAAACATAAAGTAAAACTCTAATTTAACAAAATGAAAAATTCAAACTTAAACTTGCTTCCTATGAAAAATTAAGGAGGTGATACTTCATTAGAGATATGAGAATTCAATGTTTTGGCATTATGTACACATATAAAACAAGCTATCCAGTCTTTTGTTCAGGTTCTCATAAATTGGTTATTTTTGGATGGTAAATCAAATAAGCACGTTTGAAACCCTTAGCAGTCAGAGGAGTGGTCACATAATCTTGTGCACATGTGCAGTACTAGACTCGGTGATTTCTTAATAGAAAACCAAAGCCCAAGCATACATGATGTTGGGGAGCAGAAGCCTCATTGCTGGCCATGCCTTAGGGCAAGTTGGAAGGAGGCAGTGATGTATAAATGTATGTAATTTCATAAAATAAAACATATTTTAAAAAATGAGTAAATTAAATAAATAAATTATCTGTGAGGTAAAATAGACATAAAATATTGGATAGAAAATAACACATTTTAAAAATTAAACATCTTGTCCTAAAATAAATCAAGAAAATTGGAACAATAATGAGAGCATATTCTGAACCAAGTAACCATGACCGTGTGTCATGTTAAAATTTGTGGTATTTGGATAAAGTTGAGCTTAGAGAAAATTTTATCTCCTTAATTATATTTGAGAAAAAGCTAAAAATTGGTGACATCAACATCTATTTAAGAGATTAGAAAAATAACAACAGATGAAAATTTTAGAAAGATAAAATTCAGTTAATAGAAACCTATATTATTTTTTCTTTTTGCTTAGATATTTTCTTCATTTACATTTCAAATGCTATCCCCAAAGCCCCCTATACCCTCCCCCTGCCTGCTCTCCAACCCACCCACTCCTGCTTCCTGGCCCTGGCATTCCCCTGTACTGGGGCATATGATCTTCGCCAGACCAAGGGCAAGAAATCAAATTTTGTGTTTTCAAAAAACTAATCAAACTGTTATTACCATTAGCCTATTACCGTACTAATTATAAAAGAATGTATATGGCTTAGGGAGACGGTTTACTAAGTAGATCATAACCATACAAGCATGGAGATCTGAGTTAAGATCCCAGTAAAAGTTGGGCAAATTAGCTTGAGACTATGATGACCCCAGTACCGTAGGAGGATGGTGATCGAGATCAAGGAGTCCTTAGTGGATAGGCTCCAGGTTTACTGAGGGACTCTGTCATAAAATATAAAGGATAGAGCATCAGTATGACACTGCTGACCTCTGACCTCTACTCACACCTGCATACACATATACATTCATCTCCCTACATACACACATATGTACATGCATCCCCTACACAACTCAGAGTGCATCAATAATAATACTTGGAAGTTAAAAGGATATATTACTGTAAGTTATATAGAAATTAAAAACATTACAACAGGAATTTTCTGAGCAAATCTATGAGAGAAACCTTCTGGGATGGTGAGATGGCTTCATGGATATGGAGGCTTGCTTTCAAGCTAAATTCCAATCTTAGAACTCACATGCTTAAAACTGAGAACTGACTCCTAAAGGCTGTACCACAGGATCTACCTATATACATATTGTGGCACTTACATGCATGTACTTGCAGGCACACCCAAGCACACAAACCAATGCATATTTTTTAAAGATACTATTTTCCTTTTTTAAAAAACAAAACTACTAATTTTATGTGAAACAGCGTGTGTTGAAGACACATGCAATTTCAGAGTATGATTAAGAGGTAGATTTGAGTAACTTCATTCCTTAGGAGTTGAGTCTATTATACATGAAGAGGTTTGTCCAGGAGTCAGCAGATAATAGACAAAAATTAAGAGCTCAAACGCAGGTGTTACATTGTAAGAACTGTGCATAGAAAGACTGGGAAAGATTTTTGTTTGATTGTTTGTTTTAGTTTTTCAAGACAGGGTTTCACTGTGTAGCACTGGCTGTTCTGGAACTTGTTGTCCTCAAACTCAGAGAGATCTGTCTGCCTCTGCTTCCTGAGTGCTGGAATCAGAGATATGTTCTACCACATTCAGCAAGAAGGGGAGAGGTTCTTACACCAACTTTGGGAGTTAGGGACTCTGAGTGGCTGATGCCTGGTGCTCTCTATGGCACCAGGCGGCTGAGGGAGGAGCTGATGATCCCTGATAGTCTACATAGCACCATGTGACTGAGTGTACTGAATGCATTTTCATTTGAGGTATTTGTAACTTGCTTTGAGTTTATCAGTATTTAATGACCTTTAGGCATGGGCATATTGGAACATACATTTTCTAACACACTTCTGTATTTATAAGGACCACCTCTATAAATATAGCCACATCAAAATACTTGTGAGAAAATTTCAGATGTCCCTATTGGAATATCATGTCTGGACTATGTGGGTGGGAATAAAAAAACTTGTCTACTATTTTGTTTGAAATACTTAATTTAATATCAGGAGGATGGAATTTGGAATACATCCTTAGGAAAAGAAAAGCAGACAGAAAAATGAGGTAACTATTTAAATGTGTAACCAGACCTTCCAGTAAACACATTAAATGATATTTTTCTGGAATATTTTGTCTTTGAGATATTTTTAAAAGATGTTCCTATATGATATATGTGAATAATAAATATTCCTTAAATTAGCCAATAAACTGTGATACAAACCAGAAATATTTCAGAAAGCAAGTGTTTTTAGTAACAAGTAGTATCTTTTAAGTACTTTAGGTTCCCTGCACCACAAAACACTACTCTATGTCAGATACACATGACCCAGTAACAACTTTCAAAACAACATGTCTAGTTTTAGTTCACTGGAGTTTCCTGGATACCTACATATTTGCAATTATTGGTATAGTCTGGTCACTGTTGAGAATCTTGGTTCAACAGTGATGCAATAATAGGATGTTTCAGGCTTCCAGGAGTATCTGTGGTAGGTCTGTGTGTCATGGAAAAATTTAGGACTAGATTACTGAAAATATCCAAGTGTGGTTATAGAAAGCATGGGTGAGTACAAAGAGCATGAACAGGGTTAC
Source organism: Mus pahari (assembly GCF_900095145.1). Taxonomy (NCBI): domain Eukaryota; kingdom Metazoa; phylum Chordata; class Mammalia; order Rodentia; family Muridae; genus Mus; species Mus pahari. Next base: position 80,688,823 of record NC_034604.1, on the reverse strand, counting down.
AATTTAAACCCTGAAGTAGTGATCACAGATGAAAATAGAGAAAGCAGGACCAAATTATGACAAGTGTGATAAGATCTCTAATATAACTGAAATCACCTTATTTACTTCAAAGACAGTTAAAACAGTTAAAACAGCGGGAGACCAAGCACCCCTCCTCCCAGTGATATCAGATAAGGTCATCCTGTGCTACATAGGAGGCTGGATCCATGGGTCCCTCCATATGTACTCTTTGGTTGGTAGTTTAGTCCCTGGGAGCTCTGGGAGTTCTGTTTGGTTGATATTGTTGCTCTTCCTATGGGGCCAGGCCAGGGAGGCAGGAGTGGGTGGGTGGGTGGGTGGGGGAGAGCCCTCATAGAAGCAGGAGAAAGGGTATGGGATAGATGATTTCTAGAGGGAAAACATGGAAAGGGGATAACATTTGAAATGTAAGTAAAGAAAATATCCAATAAAAGAAAAGAAAAACAAACAAAAACAGCAGGGGAATTGAACAGAAACGCTATGGACTGTTTTGTTGAAGCCACTGGACAATGGCAGAGCTGGTAAAATGATGCTAAGGATGCAGCTTGGAGGATGTCTTGGGAAATATGTAAGACAGAAGCACTTAGGGCTTACTGGTAGATGGAGTAAGAGGTTCAGACAGGGAACGAGGCTGAGCCCAGGTCAAGAATTTTAGTTTGGTTGTTGTGGCTTTGGTCTGAGAGTGAAGGTAGGAGTGAGACCCTGGATCAGGAGGGGTGGGATGAGTCTTGTTTTAAACATGCAGAACTTGAGCTATCTTAAACTTAATGGAGGAAGTCTACTTAACCAGACATGGCAGCCATTCAAACCTGAGGACGTATAAAGCTAAGGTCCAGAGCACATGCACGGGCACCATACACATGAGGTTGGCACTTGAACTTTGGGACTAAATAATGTCTCCATTGCTATCATTTTAGTTGAGATGGGTTTGTCACTAGGTGGTTGAGATGTCTACAGCCAATGAAAGTTAAGTTGTGTCCTGTTTAGACAAAACTGGAATTGTCCATCTTGGGGTACTAAGGGTGCTGAGAGTCAACAAGTTAATGTAATGTAATATTATATAGTCTCCACAAGAGACATTTTTTATTGGATATATTGTTTATTTACATTTCAAATGCTATCCCCTTTCCTGATCCCCCCCCCAGAGATGCCTTATACCATCCCCTCTCCTCCTGCTTCTATGAGGGTGTACCCCCGCAGGCCCACCTACTCCCACCTCCTCACCCTCATATTCCCCTACACTGGGGCATTGAACATTCACAGGACTATGGGCCTCTTCTCCTACTGATGCCCAACAAGGCCATACTTTGGTACATAAACAGCTGGAGGAGCCATGGGTCCTTCCATCTATACACCTTGGTTTGTGGTTTAGACCCTGAAAGCTCTGGTTGGTTGATATTGTTCTTCCTATGGGGTTTCAAACACCTGCAGCACAATTTTCTAGTGACTAGGAAGTCATGCTTATCTGTAAATTATACTATTCTATTACTTTTGTTATTTGGCAATTCTATACATGTATATAATATATTCAGATTACACTACTTTCCCATCCTCTATTCTCTTCATCCTATTCTGGTCTACTGCATATCATCACTACTATTCCCTTTCTCAGATTCATGGGTTTTGGTTTTGTTTTGATTCATTTAGTTTGGTCAGAGCCATCTATGTGACTATTAGTTTGGAGCTATTTATTGGAGCCTGGTGGGATTAGCACTGGGTAAACACCAGAAGAAAATGTCTTCCTTTCTCCTTAAGTCTCTCCTGGGCAAGGCAGAACCATTGTGATCACAAAAAACACTCACAGTAGCTGAGGATGCCTGTGCCGGGTCTATGAAAGAATGTACCAGTCAACTTCCAGGTATAGTTACAGGAGGTGTTCAGGGAGTTCTACCTTTTATAGACAAATGATTTGCTACTGAGAAAATCATCCCAATTTTTATGTCTTAGTTTGTGCTCAGTGAATATTCATTAACTTCTTTACCCATGGAACTATCTAATGTTATATTTTCCATGGTATCTAGAAGAGAGAGACTGCCTAACAAACTAAATATTTTTCCAGTTATTGTGAATAACAAACTTGGGATATCAAGTTCCATATCTTCCTACAAATTGTTGTCCTAAGTAGCTAAACAATAATATCTATATCTACATATCTATATTTAATTCATCTTGCATGTGATTTCTTTTTGTTAAGTTGAGGTGATTTCTGGCTTTATTAACTTTGATGTAATATTGGATTCTCATCACAAATTTTCATCTTCATGATGATAATGTTTTCCATAATATAACATTGTTCATTTATTACTTCATTTTCATATTTTGAGCTTTTGGTTTTTGTGCATATTCTTCAGTGAATCAGTCTAGGGAAGGCCTCCTGTGACTGGATGAAAGTTTCTCATATGTCAGCCCTTTGAAAATTCACATAAACTATACATGTTATCCCATTATGAAGTTGGCACATGGGATTTGATTCTCATTTTGGAAAACAATTTGTAACAAGAAGACTTCTATTCCTTTCTATTTAATTTTTTTTGTCAGATGATGAGAGTTTTACAAAGAAATTAACATTTCTACTATAGAGAGAAATGAATATGAGAATTAATAAGCTCAGAATGCTGAATCAAGATATTAAACAGAGATGAACATTTTAATTATAATGAAATTTGATTATAACTTATCCTACAACAGGAATTAGGTTTTCATTTGTGTTCCTCATACCCTTGATATTTTCTTGGCCGGTATTTATTGTTGCATGCTGTGTCTTACTTTTTCCTGGAGATACTTGTGGTTCAGGTCTTAGAACCTCCACATTAACAAGTCCTTTCTCCATGGGAATAAAACTTCTCTTCATTTTTGGTCCAAGCAGCTTTACTGCGGTATTATGATGACTTATAACTTTATAGCAGCACTTTGGGTAAAATGTTAACTATACCCTGAAACTTCCATTATAAGGATAGAAATATACGAGTTTTCTTAAGAAAATAAAAAAGAAACAAGTAGTGAACTATCTTTTTCTTCAATCACAAAGATATAACATGATTGGTCTGCTTGGAAGCCTGTGTCTGGATTTTGTGGAAACTGAGCTTCAGTTTATTAGTTTATTCAGCCTTATAATTGAGTTACAAAGTTTTTAGGTCTGATTTTCTGATACTGATCTTCATGGCTTTTGTTTTATGGTTGTTGTGGTTTGAATAAGAATGGCCCCCATAGGTTCATCTATTTAAATGCTTAGTCAGCACTTAGTGGACCACTTTGACAGAATTAGAAACATTAGGAGATATGGCCTATTTTGAAGAAGTATGTCCCTGGGGGTAGGCTGTGAGGTTTCAAAAGCCCAAGCCAGGCCCTGCTTTGCCTTCTGCCTAAGGATCTTAGACACCTCTCCAGCACCATGTCTGCCTGTGTGCAGTTATGCTCCCTCCCCACTATGATGATAATGGACTAACCACCTAAAAATACAGTAAAGCCCCCAATTAGAAGCTTTCTCTATCACTTTTCAATCCCTATACCTTATTAATTCCCTCAATGGTTTTCCACAGTCAAGTTTAAAAACTCTCCTAGGAGCCAGTATGCTTTCTGCAGACAATAAGAATTAACAGATCTGATACATTTGACATCAGTGAGTGACTCAATGGCACTGCTGGGAATGTGTGCTCACCACAATGTGAGATGTAAAAGGGAGTGCTAGGCCAGCAACTATAAAAATATATGCTGTAAGTCTAAGATAAAAATATTGTTTAGAATATTAAATATTAAAAATACCTGGCATTTATTGTGCCTTTGAGGCTCAATGAATTTTTAGGCAGCCTGATTCTCTATGGGATATTGCTGTTTCTATTGGTTAAAACACCATGATATCATCTTCTCATTCTAACCCACGTATCCAAGGGTTAGACGCCTTTAGGGTATTACCCAAAGAAATACAGTCCTTTAAATGTCAACAAAATAAAAGGACACTGTCACTTTTTATTGGTATTAGAACATCTACCTGCACTTGGGGGAGAAATCTTTTCTAAATTTTCTCATTCTTCCTCGAGATATTTCTGTAAAAATAGAAATAAACTTGAAGCCTGAGGAACATGTTTCTAAATCTATTTGTATAACATTGATGTAAATACCAGAAATAGAACCAAATACAAAAGTATAAAATTTAAAATATAGGCAGAGGAAAGCTTGCTGCTCCAATGAATAAATAAATAATAAATAAATAAATTAAATAAATAATAAACAAACCAAGGAAATCTATACTGATAGGGTCAGTGTTGGCAACAGCAATGACAGTGATAACCGTGATAGCAGTCTTCAGAAATCTATTCAACTTTTAGCTTTTACAAACAGAATTTCTAACTTTTCATCTAGTTTGTATTCAGAGATAGTGAACACATTATAAAGAATTTGATCTGAACAAGATGATCAGTGAGAACATCTACACACTGTCTTCGGAGGTATCAAATACAAATCCTTAGTTCATTAGTTGTGGAACTCAGAAGATCACCATTGTCTTTTATTGCATAAAAAGGAAATCATAAATACAAAAATTTTTAATTAAGTAATCACTGAGGTGCTCATTTATAATAACTTCATATTTGGTAGAAAAATATATTTTCAATTTTTACTGCTTTAAGTTAGTACAATCATTTGCTTATATGTACATTATTTTGAATGAAGATTCATGATAGCTTATTTATTCATTTTTCTGGTAGTAGTAATTGAACCTAGAACCTTATGCATGTTGTGCCAGCACTTTAACTCTGCGCTACATCTACATCTTTCATGGTAATTTAGAAGAATATAGTAAAGTATAAATTTGATTGAGATTAGAGTCCTAAAAATGTGAATGAATATAGGAAATATTAAGTACAGGTAATATTGGATATCATTGATTCAGACAGAGGATGTTTAACTATTGTTACAAAAAAAAAGAAATGCTTATTAGGCTCTGAGTCTATTGTATACATAACAAAAAAGAGTTAATTAATTGCCTTTTTGGTGAATACTGTGCATCACTGAATTCTTTTTCTTACTATGAACAACAAACATTATATTTGATACTTCACAGTAGGCAAACTAAACTAAGGATAACATCTTTAAAAAGCAACAAAACAACAAAAATAAGGTTATATACAAAGAGAACAAAAATGAAGCATAATGAGGCAGGGTGCCATGAGGCTGTTGCTTTTATTACTCTTAAAAGAAATACAAGTCTAGAGTCTGTGGCCAGTCAGGCATTGAGCAAAGAAGGGCACGGGAGGTCGTGCCCTTCACTGTTTAATGATTTGCTAGTCCTAAATTCAGAAAGAAGAAAAACATTGTCTTTGGTCATGTACCTCCTGGTGACCCCACCAAGTAATAATGGATAGTTCCAATTCAGTAGTTACATGGATGGCCCCGATTAAATTAAACAGTGCATAAAATAAAATCAACATGGTGCTGATTTTTATTTCACTGACAGATGAGTATGTTAAGAAGGAACTAATCAGTACCCCCTGAGCTCGTGTCTCTAGCTGCATACGTAGCAGAAGATGGCCTAGTCAGCCATTGTTGGGAAGAGAGGCCCCTTGGTCTTGCAAACTTTATATGCCCCATACAGTGGAACTCCAGGGCCAAGAAGTGGGAGTGGGTGGGTAGGGGAGCAGGGTGGGGNGGAGGGNATAGGGGACATTCTGGATAGCATTTGAAATGTAAATGAAGAAAATATCTAATAAAATAATCAAAAATTATTTTAAAAATCAAAAAAAAGAAGATTTTAAAAACATTTTTCTTCAAAGTTCCCTGATGAGTTTTGTGGTTCTTAAATTTTTCCCATATTGATGTAAATTATCTGAGAAGAAGGATCCTTGACTGACTAATTACCTCTATCAGATAGGCTTTTAGGCCATTCTGTGCAGTCACTTAATAATTGACAAGGATGTGAGAGATCTGCTCACTGTGCTTGGTGCCATTCCTGGGCAGGTAGTCCTGAGCAAGCTATGGAAGCAGCTTTCTTCTGTGGTCCCTGCTTTAGTTCCCTACTCCATGCAGGCAAATTCTGCAGGAGGGCCAAAATGAAGCCTGCCTGAGAGATTGGTGACAGCCAATCAGGAACTGCCACTTGGAGGACATGCTCACTTGGGACCAATGGGCTGTGATGGAGGGTATAAAGGATGCTCCTTGATAATTAATCAATGAACTTACTCCTGCATTCTCACCTGTTGATTCCAAGGTACCTCATCCCCAACATTCAGGAGTGAGTACTGTCAGGCAACAGGATGTGGGGGGTGGAAGCAAAGCATCTGCCCACTTGATATCCTTTCCTCCCTCCCTCCCTCCCTCCCTCTCTCCCTCCCTCCCTCCCTCCCTCCCTCCCTCCCTCCCTCCCTCCCTCCCTCCCTTCCTTCCTTCCTTCCTGCCTTTTATTTTTTTTTTTACATTTAAATCCACCAAGTCCAATCTTTGCACTCATGTAATTTAAAGTGAGTAGCCTTCCACTGGAGCACGACTATTTACCAGGAGCTGAGCACCTAAAGAAAATGATCTCTCTCTCCCCTGCAGTATCTATCAATAACCCCTTGGATAGAAATGGGACTTCATGTTCACCTTCATCTCCTAAGTGCCTGGGGCAGTAATGTATTTGATTTTGTCACAGGTCACGTACATGCTGTTGTGTACATGCTATCACAATCACTGTGAATTCACATGTGCAGTTGCAAGCTCTTGTAGTATTTTGTCAATAACACCCTCAGGTATTATATGCATCTTACCAGACCAGAATCTCCTTAGCACAGTTTGGTTTTGTTATCATTCCCTATATGATTTCCTAAGTTCCTAACTCTAGCTTGACACAAGCACAAATCTTGGCATATTTTTCTTTGTGTGACCCAAACAGACCTCTTCTTTGATTTACTTTTTTTTTTTTTTGTATCTCCTAACTTGTTCTTTAACTTTAAAGACACTCTTTACATGCTAGTCTAAGTCACTGAGATCTGTCAAAGCCTCTCTACTTTATAAAGATCTTACTGCACTCCATGCCAGCTTCAGGGTCTTTACTGAGTCAATCTTTCTTTAACTCTTCTGTGAACACTGTTCTCTCTGGCCCACGACTGTGATTCAAATATTGCTTTCCTTATCCCTAGTTCCCTCAATAGTGCCTTTCCTTCCTCTATATTCCTCATTCCCAGACATTATGGGGAATTCAGATGGAGGTAACCCATAGCAAGAACCATGGATAGAATCACTGTGGTAGCACAAAAGCATAAAACACAAACCATACAGGAATGGAAAACTGTATTGGTATTGCTTCTGTGTATGCTACCCCCACCTAGGATTCTCAGCCTCAGTTGCATGACTTGGTATACACAACTGGGCTTATGCACTCAGTTCTTCCCTATACATCTTTCATTCTTTTGTGACCTTGTTTGGGAGCCAAATGTGTTGTGACAACACTTTTTCTGGGGAGACACAAGTTTATATATCCTAGATAAGGAATCCACAATAGACCAAAGCACAGAAAATACTAAAGCTCACTCCTGAATTAGTGAGTCCCTACAAAGCTGAGAACCTGAAGACACTGCATAGTCTGCAGGCAGCTCTACAGGTTGGAAAGTGTCCTTTCCAGGTGCCTTGGTTGGTCTAAACATCTTCCAGGCATCTGATCTTATCTGAGTCATTTTTGCAGCTTGGCTCTGCTCTTCTGCAGCTTTTAGCTTTTACTGCTGACTCAGGCAAGAGAGAGCCTAGTGAATCTGGTCAGTTTCAGGGAGTTCTTGAAGCTCTTTTGAGTTGTTTACCTTCCTGCATAAAGATGTTCCTTGCAGGATAGGATGTATCAATCTCAGAGAAAAACGACTACACAATAGGCAGAGTATGGAGGATGACGTGAAGGGTCTATGCCCTTGTGTTCCTGTCTCCCACATTTCTAGTACCTCAATGGATTTAACAACCTGGCAGCATCCTAAACAGCTATTGTTTAAGAGTTCTATTTTCTTTCTGTTATATATCTATGGAATGGTTGGTCAAACCATTAACCTTTGGTGATTTTGCTGATCAAGAGCCCCTTTTCTCTCTGAGGAGGTCTGAGAGTTGGAAAAAAGTGAAAAACTTGAAATTCATTGCAAAGTCATTAACTCCTAATGTCCAACCCTCTTCTACATTAATGCCAAATCAACTCCCATTAACAAGACATTGTTATAAAAAAATCAGAAGGTAGTCTTTCACATTTATTTCTCAGACATTGTTATAAAAAAATCAGAAGGTAGTCTTTCATATTTATTTCTCTGGAGATACTTCAGGAACTGGGAACCAAAAGGAAATACTGTAGCAATGAGCATGTAATTCTGTTTTAAAGAGCAGACTTTACTGCCAGGTGTCTTTAGCCCCAGCTCTTGGAAGGCAGAAGCAGGAGGATCTCTGATAATTCAAAGCCAGACTGGTCTACAGAGGGAGTTCCAGGACAGCTAGGGCTACATAAAAGGAATCCTACCTAAGAAAACAAACAAACAAACAAAAATGGACTTTATTTTGAAAAAAAACCTTGCAAATACATAAAAATGTCTCTCTCTCTCTTTGTTTTACACACACACACACATACACACACACATACACACACATCAACCAGCTAAAATACAATTAGAATAGACATTTGAAATATTTGTAAAAGAAGTTGTGAAGTTCCATAAGAATGTACACATTCAGCATCAAACATATTTTATGCACATATCAGTAGTCCACCAAAATTAAAAAAATATGTGACAGAATTAGAATATAAAAACAATTAGCTTTCATCCTCTTTTACATCTAGTAATCTTATCACACCAAATAGCAAATTAGGAATAAAAAATAATATTTGTCATATATATGACATATATATATATATATATATATATATATATATATAATTAAGCCTCTTTAAGCCCCTTTCTGTTGGAATCCTGTGATTCTGATACATAGATTTGGAGGATACATTCAAAGCAATTCTTTGATAGTATTGGCTTGACCAGTTTTAATACATTCATAGCACTGATGATCATTTCTTGATACATTTCCATGAACTAGCATGGCATCTTAAACCTCTGGCCTCATAAGGGCTTTCAAGCTCTCTTCATGATTTAATTATGATTTAATTTGTCTGTCAGAGGAACCAGGAAATTATTTATGTTTCAGATTTTAAATTAATCCACATAAGCAAATGGACATGAGAATGACACATGTCTTAGGAGAAAGTCACAGGTTGGGTTTTCACAAAACTAAGAGTTTTATCCCACATAGGTACTGAGTTATTGTTTTGCTATCAAATACATTAAATATAAGTTTATCCCCTTCTCTCATGCCAGTCAGGCCTTGTTTGTTTCTTTGAGTGGGAACCATAAACCTTTTCGAGGAAATTAATAATATGAAGAATAACTTTGTCTAAAATTTGTTTGTTCTGTGTCATGGGTATGCTACATTAGACAAGAGACAGATACATGCAGACTTTTTCACAAGGTCAGAATTTATTGAATAATAAATTCATAATCTATATCAGTTTTTTTGGCTAAATTTACCAAGTAGTCCAATTTCCCTTGAAAGCTGCCAAATAATGCTATCTTATTCCAATGTAAATTATTAATATTAACTCCCAGGCCACATATTTTTTATATCCACAGTAATATGTATCTAAATATCTATCCATCCATATATCTACCTATCATCTATCTATCAGCTATGTACCTATCTGTATATATGTAGAACTCACAAAAGAGGTCAAGCAAGAGTTAAAAGAATTTTAGAGAGGCCTCTTCTAGTTTGTTTTCGGTTGCTGTGATAAACAACCAAGGCATAATTTAAAGAAGAAAGAGTTTATATTATCTTACAAGTCAGTGTCCATTTTCAAGGGCAGGCAAAGCAAGAATCTGGAGGAGGAACTGAAACACAAAGTTAGTAATGCTTCAAATGGCTTGCTCCTCCTAATGTGCTTAGCATTCTTTTATTATACATCTGCTGAGGAATGGACACTGCCCACAGTGAGTTTGGCCTTCCTACATTAATTAGTAACCAAGAAATTGTCTCACAAACATGGCCACAGGGCAATCTGCTCCAGGCAATTTCTCCATTGAAGTTTCATCTTAGATGACTCTTAGATGTGTATCAAATTGACAACTGAAATTAACACTGACAAGGCCTAACTTGAGGCAAGTAGAGAGCTTATGCAAAGGAATGTCTGAGGTAATCAGATCAGGAAAGCTTTCTGAAAGTCTTCTGGAAGTACTGCCAAGTCAAACAATGGGGGTCAAGATTGAATCCAGAGGAGGCAAGTTCAGAGCTGTGGATGTTGACAAGATCCAGGTGGACAAACAATGATGACTAGACAGTAAATCCAGGAAAAAAAGGAAGAAGGACAGTTGGTAATTCACAGAGGCCAAGTCCGAGATGGACACTGAGCCTGGTTGAAGCCCCTGTGATAATGAGATATTAGTAACAGATCAATGACACCATTGCTGTTGTAGTGCTGGGTGTTTTCCTCATTAAGGGTCCACCTGAGAGAGTTATATCCTTTCCTCAAAGTGATAAGTTTAATAAGTTCTCAGTCTGGTTTTCTTGTTAATGACAATCCTTCCATGTACTCTTACAATTTTACTATACTTTGATAATTTGTAGAATGCCATGAATTTTACTTTTAGGAATGAGTTATTCGTGATACCATGACTTGTAGGTGATGAAAAATGGTTTGTTTACAGGTCCAACAAGGCACTAGTCAAGACACAGTGTATGAACTCAAACTGGCATCAAATGCTACTTATAAAATAAGGGCTTGACACACTATGATGTAACATTGTTGCAACTGTTGAACTTGTTTGTCATTTTGATACAATTTAGAATAATCTTGGAAACAATTCTCCCCACCTGTCTGCAGGAAGTTTCTAGCATGTGTTCATTGAGATGGGAAGATCTACTTTATATGAGTTTGCACCACCCTATGGATGGCTGTCCTAGCTTGCATAAGACATAGAAACTGATCTGAGCAGTGACATTCACCTCTCTGCTTTTGACTGCAGATGCAATATGACCAGCTGGCATGAGCTCCAGCTACTGTGGCTTCTCCTCTATCATAGGCTTCACCCTGAAAGTGTGGGCTAAAATACACCTTTATTCTCTATTTTGCTTTGTTTGATATTCTGTCACAGCAATAAGAACCGTAACTGAATAGTAAGTGTTCAAATAAACAGTGTGGCACACACTATGAGTGTCTAAAACAAATTATATCAGCCCTGGAAAAATGTATAACCATTTCCTATCCAATTGGTTTTTAGTCTATTGTTAATATTTAAAAAACATAAAATTATCCGGCAGAGTGCCACAAACCTTTAATCAGGAGGCAGAGGCAGGCAGATCTCTTCTGACATAGGATGTCCAGGCTAACCAGAGCTACATAATGAAAACTTGTTTCAAAAAATAAAGTAGAGCAACATAAAAAAGATAAAATAGAGATTTTATCAGACTATGATTACAAGGGAGAAAATGAGAGGGGGCAGAAGGGAATGATGGTGAAATCTAACCAAAGTGTGATGTGTACATGTATCAGAATGTTAATGTCATATCAAAGACCACTATTTTGTACAATTAATAAAGAGGTAGCAGTGGTTTATGTGTACTGAGGATCAATAGAAATCTTATATGTATTCAGTGGTTTATTATTTTATACTAGTCATATATATATATATATATATATATATAGAGAGAGAGAGAGAGAGAGAGAGAGAGAGACTGTATGATCCTGAAACACAATAAATGAATATATTTATTAAAATATTTTACTGTTTAATTCCTGATGACAATGGTTTTTTATGTGTCTCAGAAGAATGACATAAATACAAATATGGATTAAAAATAAGTGGTGCAATTAGAAGACACAAAGCTATCTATGTAAGATAATACATTTCTTTTCTAAAAACCTTAACAAAGTCAGAATTCCTATGGAAAGGGCATCAAGGCATCTTTTCTATGCTGTGTAGAGGCAAATCACTTAAGTAATTCAGTGTGAAACTCAGCATTCAGAAGTGCAGCTGGGCTGCTGTTTTCAGTAGCCACTTTGACCTTAAGGTAATAAAACATGCTTCTCCTGATAAACAAAACATTTTCCTTGACAGTAGGATAATTTAAGGATTAATTGCTTTAGAAGCTAAAAGGAGATAGGCTGTTTTGATGTAATTGAAATATAAAAGGATTTTGTTAATGGTCCTAAAAATCTGAAATCATCATTTATTACAAATATACATCAGGAGTACTTACATTGAAAAAAGAAGAAGAAAGAAAGAAAATTCAGTGCTCTATATTAAATTAATGCTCCACTTTTGACAGTCTCACGTGGCTTATGATGGCATGGACTGAAGTATTGGTTTGGCTATGTGTGCTTATGGCAAAGGGCTTAGACAAGACTTTGAGCTCTCTGTACTGTTTTGAATCTATTATTTATTTATTTATTTATTTATTTATTTATTTATACATATTTAGTCCTACCAGAGACTTAAGTTATCAGTATAAAGGATACTATAGGTCAATGAACATAGACTCAAAAATCCTCAGTTAAATAGTTGCAAACAGAATACGGGCATATATAAAACATTATCCACTTGGGCAAGTTGGAGTAATGCAGAGATATTTAACAAAGTCAAGTCAATAAATGTAACAAAACACATAAATACCTTAAAGACAAAAATCACACTTTCATCTCAACATACCAAGAAAAAATTTTGATAAAATCTAATATACCTTCATGATAAAAGTACTAAAGCGTGTACAATAAAAATAAAATAAAATAAAGCATGCATACTCCAGTTTTTAAAAAGCTGTATGTGAGCATCCCACAGGAAACATCATCCTAAATGGATAAAAGCTTGAAGAAAACCCTACTGAATCCAAGGACAAGATGAAAATGTCCTTTATCCTGACTCCTTTTCCATATTGTGCCAAAAGTACTAGCTCAAACAATAAGGAGAGAAGGAAATTAAAGGTTATAAATAGGGGAAAAAAGGAAATCAAACTATCCCTGTTTGTGGAGGTCATGACATTATTTATTAGAGATCCCAAAGATTTTACCAGAATAACTTCTAGATATAATAAACAAATTCAGCAATTTGGCAGGATACAGAATCAACTTGTAAAAATCAGTAGATTTTTCAAATACCAACAACAAAAATACAAAGAAGGAGATCATAAATGCACACTCATTCACAGCAGCCTCAAAGAAAATAACATATCTTGGAATAAACCCAGCCAAGGGAGTGAAGGGCATGTACAATAAAACTTCAAACGTTTGGAAGAAGAGATAGAAATGACACTAGGAAATGGGAAAACCACCTCATGCTCATGCAGTGGTAGAATTAATACCGTGAAAACTATCACTGAGCCAAAAGCTATTTATAGAGTTGATGAAATTCCAATCAAAATCCCCACCTTCTTCTTCATGGAAATAGAAAAAAACTATCCTAAAATTCATATGGAACTACAAAAGATTTCAGAGAACCACAAGTATTCTGAGTAAAATGGACAATGCTGGGGAGATTACAATTCCAGGTTTCAAGATGTATTTCATAACTATAATAATAACAATGGTATGGTACCGGCACAAAAATAGACATGTAGACAAATGGCACAAAATCAAAGACCTAATATGGGTATTCGTAATTTCATAGTTTTCATCAAATTTTCAAACTTCATGATAATATTTGAGAAAGAGGTTAAAGGGGGTACTCTAGAGGAATGAAAACACCTTTAGCAAATCTTTCTGTGAAACTGGATACTCACATGCAAATAATAAAATTAGACATATATCTACTACCTTGAAGAAAAACTAACTCCAACTGGATAAAAGACCTAAATACAAACCCAGGAAAACTAAAACTACTATAGAAAGCATGGGCAGTCCCCTACATGATACAGGTGTATTAAAACGTACCTCTAGAGTAGGATTTCATTTTCTCAAGAGTTAGGGTCAACAGTCACAAGTGGGACTTCATAAAGCCAAAAAGCTTATGTAGAGCTAAAGAAACAATTACCCCTAATTAAGAGGAAGTCCACATACATCTGATAAAGGATTAGTTTCAAGAATATACAATGAACTAAACAAGACCAACGACAAAAACAGAAACAAAAAGTCAAAGAGAATAAGGAACAACAACCCCAAAGAATTTTAAAAAATGGGCCTTGGTTCTGAACATAGAATTAAAAAAATTTTTTAAAAAAGTAAAGAAAAAAAAGAAAGAAAAGGAAAGGAAAAAGAAAAAAATAAGAATAAGAAATATCTTCAAATACATTACTGTTCCAGGCAATTAGGGAAGTGTAAATCAAAATAACACTGAGGTTTCATCTTACCTGAGTCACAATGGTGAAGATCAATGGAATGGCTGACAAGAAATGCTGGAGGGAGAATGGGCAAAAGGGAACCAACTATCATTCACTGTTGGTGCAATTACAAAATGATGTTACCTCTATGGAAATTAGTGTAGAGAACTCTCAAAAAGCTAAAAGTAAATTTACAATATCACCTAGCTATTCTACAGACACACATGTGCTCAGCTATGTTCATTGATGTGCTATTCAAAATAACAAGGAAATAAAGACAAACTACATGTCCTACAACTGATGAATATTTAATAAAAATGCAGCCCCTGCTTGGTTATGTTTTCCTGCATAACAATATCAACCAACCAGTACCCCCAGAGCTCCCAGGGACTAAACCAATAACCAAAGAGTACACATGCAGGGACCCATGGCTACAGCTGCATAAGTAGCAGACTCTTGTTGGACATCAATGGGAGGAGAGGCCCTTGGTCCTGTGAAGGCTCCAAACCCTAGTATAGAGGAGTGCCAGGACAGGGAACCAGGGGTGGGTGGGTTGGTGAGTAAGGGTAGGGGATATGGGATAGGGGTTTTCCAAGGGGAAACCAGGAAAGGGGATACCATTTGAAATGCAAATAAAGAAAATCTCTACTAAAAAGAAAAGAAAATGCAGCACAAGTGCAGAATGGAATCTTATTGAACTGCAAAGGGAAATGAAGTAATGAACTTTTCAGGTAAATGGGTGGAACTAGAAATGAGATAATCCAGACCCAGAAAGTTAAGTGCTGCATGTTCTGTTTCATCTGAAAATCCTAGTTCCAAACCTTCATGTTAGTAATACCCTGGAATAACTGCATGAAAGTGAAATGGTATCATTGCTAGGGTAGGACTGTAGGTGATCAATAGAGAGGAAACAAAGAACTACAGGCAGTTAAGGAACTGTGAGAGTGGAGAATTAGTCTTACTTATGAAGTCTTACTCATAAACACCAACTGTTTATCCAACACCAAATGGTAAGTCCTGAAAACATATATACAAGTAATATACAGACTGGAACAGTTGCAATTAGGTTGCATATTATACATAATATGTATATATCATATATAACATATATACATGTAACAATAATTAAACAAAATCAGGCCATGATTTTAAAAGTCAGCAAGGAAGTTGAGAAGTTACAGGGAGGAAAGGGAAGAAAAGATAATACTATATATTATTATTTGACACTAGGAAAATATGATATAGCCACAAAAATAAACAATGCAATCAAAAGATAAAAATAAATGAAAAATAATGTATCACATTTCCCATATGGACTTTTAAGAAAATGGATAATTTCATATATGAATGAAAATATTACTTTTCTGTCTTGCTTACAACTATAAAACTCTTCTACACAATATATAAACATGTATCTATAAATACAGAACAATTATGTGTTTCTCTTTGTCTTAATTAGGGTCCCATTGCTGTGAATAGGCACAATGAGCAAGGCAACTCTTATAAAGGCTAACAATCATGGCTGTGATGCAATTTCAGACTTTCAGTCCATCATCATCATGGCAGAAGCCTGGCAGCCTGCAGACAGACATGGTTCAGGAGGAAGAGAGTCTACATTTTGATCAGAAGGTTGCCAGAAGAAAACTTTCTTCTTCAGGCAGCCAAGAGAGGAGTGTCATCTGCATTGGACAGAACCTGATCCTAGGATCGGTCAAAGCCCACGCACACAGTGATGCACTTCCTCCACCAAGGCCACACCTATTCCAACAAGGTCATAGCTCCTATTAGTGTCACTTCCTATGGGACAAGCATACTCAAACCACCAAACTATTTTAGTATAATTTTTGTCTTCTAAGGCTCAAATAGCTATACAAACCCTATGTGCTAATTTTCCATAATTATCTCTATGAAATTTTTATTTGATACAAATAGCAGCATAGTAGCTGGGAGAAGGTAGGAGCACAATTAAAAACACAAAAAGCAATCAGTCAATGCCTTAAAAGTTTTTGTTACTTATGTTTAAATTGGAAGAATAACCATCTGGATATTGTTTATAACAGATGTAAAATACATGTGAATTGGCCTTTAAACTTTGAAGTACCATTGAATAAACTAATACAAATTGCTTTATTAGACACTGATGCACAGATTTTAATTCTGTAATTTATGATGAAAAGTTTATCTCCATTTTTAAACTTTCCATATCACTGTTAATATACTCATACTTCAGTTCACTTCTTAATTCTACCCAAGTGCTCTCCTGTTAAAGGGAGAGATTTTTACTATAGTTGATTCTTTTTTATTTCAATAACAACTACTATTCTGTGTGATGGGTTAAAATGCTTTAGTGTAAACTCTTATAGTATAGAAACTAAAATTTAATTGCTCAAAATTGATGTTCTTCTGTTAGGAAAGTGTTTGAAGAAAATACATTAAAGTACGGGATTTGAATAAAATGAGTATAAGAGGTGGGGGGAAGCTATCATCAAGATGGCTGAACTGATTATCTTCACTTGGATAGCAAATCTATATTAGGAAAACATGGTATGCAATGAATCATGGATTAGTATTTGCTATCTTTAAACCAATAGCTGCTGTGTTCACTATAGCATCTTTACACATTGCTGTTTGTTGTGGCTTGTGCTTGTTTCTGTCATTGATCAATATGAATGGTTTACATATTCTCATGGGCCTTTGCTTGTTTCTCTATTGTGGCCATGGGGTGGTAGGATAAGGGTTTTGAGCCAGTCATCTCAAAGACTGCTTAATGACAGCCAAATTACATTTTTTCACTTTGTGTACTATAGGAAGCAGGCATTAATTAATCATACTGCTCAGCTGGAGGATTATCAATTTGCCTGCTACAGTATGCTACTTTAAGCACTATGCCATGCAATGCTGCTGTGTTTCCAGGGTTTGAAAAGTTAAGGGAATGTTTCTGGATAAAACAGACTTGGTTGTTGACAGACACCAAGTAAGACTGTTTCTGTTGTTTTCACAGTGAAAGGTCTAGGCTGAAGGGGTTTGTAACCCCATAGGAAGAACAACAATATCAACCAACCAGAATCCCCAGAGCTCTCAGGGACTAAACTACCAAACAAAGAGTACAGGGACCCATGGCTCCAGCCTCATATGTAGCAGAGGATGGTCTTGTTGGACATCAATGGGAGGAGAGACCCTTGGTCCTTCCCCAGTGTAGGGGAATGCCAGGAAGGGGAGGTGGGAGTGGATGGGTGGGTGGGGGAACACCCTCATAGAAGCCAGGGAGGGGGAGAGGATAGGGATTTTCTGGGGAGGGGAGGGGAAACCAGGAAAGGTGGTAACATTTGAAATGTAAATAAAGAAAATATCCAATAATAATAATAAAAAGCTCTAGGCTGTTGGTGGTTTTTTTTTTTGCTCTGATACCTGCTTACTTGTGGACTCTACAGATAATAAATGTGTTATTTATGAAACAGGGAGACACTTAGCAGTTTAAAAAACTGTATCTTGTTGTATGCTCTAACTAGTCATGATCAATATCCTTTTCCTAGTCAACTCATTTGAAAGCCAGGGACCATAAATTTGCATTGACTGTTTCTAAAATTTCCTACCTTACATAGTTCTCCTTCCTTCTACTAAGAAGAGGTGTGTGTGTGGTGCAGGGGAGGGCTTCTCTGTCTTTGAAGAACAAAGTGCTTCATAGCTCTTTTGATGCATTCTGCTTTCCAGAAGTGTCTGAGTTTTTTCTTCCTGTCCCTCATCTGTATTTTCCTCCCCACTTCCTTTTCCAATTCTTCGTCTTTCCTTTACCTATCATCTTATTGCTTTCCCCTCTTTATTCTGTCCTTTATTATGTTCTTCTTGTTCTCTTTCCCTCCTATCGTTCCTTCTGTTCTTCATACCTGTGTGTTGAAGAGCTTAGGCTGGGTCTGGAGAAATGGGTCAGTGGTTAAGAGCACACAATGCTCTTTTAGAGAATCTGAGTTTGGTTTCCAGAACCTCTATCAGGTGGCTAAAACTTATAACTCTGACTTCAGGGAATATATTCCATTCTTCTGGCTGCTGTGGGTATGTAATGGTTTGTATATTCTTGGACCAGGGAGTGGCACCATCTGGAGGTGTGGCCTGGTTGGAATAGGTGTGACCTTGTTGGAGTAGGTGTGTCACTGTGGGTGTGGGCTTAAGACTCTCACCCCAGTTGCCTGGAAGTCAGTCTTCCAGTAGCAGCCTTTGGATGAAGACGTAGAACTNTCAGCTCCTCCTNNACCATGCCTGCCTGGATANTGCCATGCTCCTGCCTTGATGATAATGGACTGAACCTCTGANCCTGTAAGCCAGCCCCAATTAAATGTTGTTTTTATAAGACTTGCCTTGGTCATGGTGTCTGTTCACAGCAGTAAAACCCTAACTAATACAGGGTACCCTTTCAGAAATGTGTATTCTTACATACACACACACACACACACACACACAAACATATAATGAAAAAAATTAAATCTTTAAATAAAAAGAATCCAGATTTGAATATTAGTCCTGAGCTGAATTCTAATAAAAGTTCTTATCTGTTCAGTGCCATTGCAAATGTGTTGAACTATTTTTACATGTTATTTTTCTTAATTTATAATAGGTCTTAAGGACTTTTTTTGTAACTAATAAAAGACCAATGGGTTATTGTATGTTGATTCTATAACAGAGAGAGTACCAACACCTAATTGAAGTTAATTTTAAATCTTCATAATAGGAGGCTAATAAATAGTAGAGAATGGCATGAATAATATTTAGGCACTTATTTTCATATGTGTATATATTTAAAATAAAGTTTATTTATAGTTACTCAGCAACTGTATATCATTTCACTCCCAAATAACTGTGTGTTCTTGAGTAATGGCTACTTAAGCTACTTTACCCTGAGGTGGAAAGAGGAGCAAAGTCTTCTCTCAGAAACCTATTATGGTTCTATCATTAACCAGATCTAGATCTGAGCCCCTTTCTTGATCCTTTTCTTGGGATGGAGACCTAATTTTTCAAAGGATTTTGCAAAATCTAAACTAACTATAAAGTGGAGAAGAGAGACATCAATAAATTAGAAATAAAACACTTTGAGGGATGGAATCTTGATGTCTCTTCTAAGTGAGTACCTGTTGAGTTGAGTCTAACTAGTCTAAGATCTGTTTATCTTCCTAAAGGCTTATAAGATATGTTTGGAATGATAAAAAAGAAAAAAAAGAGAAGTGACTTGAAAGACAAGAGATTTGTGCAGATATTATAGTAATACACCTCCCAGAAGCTGAAAATATTGTAACTGGAAATGTGTTCATAATACACCTGAATGATATATTAGCATAATTAATCAATACAGCTAGATACAGATTGTTTGTTTATTCTTGTAATCAAGCATATGACAGATGTGTGTCTTGCTGCTGTTTCCCAGAATAGACAATATTATTATTAATATTATCGATTATTGCTAGGTAAGAAAATCTAAAATTAAGATTGGTGAACAGTTTGTACTTAGAGTCATATACAGTTCAGAAAAACAGCCCATGGGATGGTGTTGTCTACATTTACCCTGCATCCTCCCACTTCAATTAAAGGAATTTTAAATTCCCTCTCAGTTATATCCAGTGGTTTATATCCTAGTTAATTCTGGATTATGTCAATTAGACCATATTAACCATCACTGGGCAACACTGAAAACAAAATGTAAACTCTTTATATCCCACTGTCTTTAGACTTGACAAGAAACAGCATTTAGGAGATTTGTTTAGTTCTTGGTAAAAGTAAACTTTTTTTCATTAATAGCAAAATATGTATATTTTAAATAAGGCCACAAAGGATTTTTAGAGTATTTTCTAACTGTATATATGAACTGACCTGTTTATAACTTATCTTTTGTTTCTGTAGATTTCAATGGTCTGGTTTGTTAACTATTCTATCTTATAGATTTAGAACACAGAGATGGGCTAACAACCTGACTCTCAGGTTGGCAAGTGGGCAGGTGAGCCTTCTGCTGACACAGGTGACAGGTTTAGCCCCAGTGTTTCTGGAGAGTCAGCAAAGCATTCTGATGACAAGACCTTCAGGTTATTGTACCTGAATGGAGCTGAACTGAAAACAGACGCATAGAGCGAGTGTGGCAAGGATGGTTTCAGAAGCTAAGACTTGAGGGGTCTGAGAAATGAAACAACTCCCAAGGGCAAAGACTGAACAGCTCTGAGCCACTATCACCGTGGTTTCTAAGAAAGAAATGCAATAACTTCAAAACTACTAACTGACAGTCTTCCCCAAAGTCACTTATTTATTTATTCTATTGATCATAAGGTTAATAAAATATATAAATGCCAATATTTTCTATATACTTCAGATTTAATAAAAGGCTCTGAAAATATAGTTCTCAGGAGTAGTTTGTGACCTTAAAATTGGACCAAACAAATAAATCACATTGTTCTCAAAAGGGTAAGATAAATTGTTGAACTTTAAAAGACTAATAAATTATTTGGTATTTAATTGTGATGTCTTTTTGTCAGCAATGAAGTGAATGTATTTTAATTAAGTCTTTTGTTCATTTTGAGGAAAACTTTTGTTTTGAATTCTTATTTCTGTGCTCTGCCATGAGATACCTGCTTGTTCAATTTATCCAATTTTTAGTCCTTATAAATTTCTCCTTAAAAGCAAAGCAAAGAAATGACAGAAAGAAATGTATCAGGACCAAGACCCCTGCTTGCAACTCAATCCTGTAGACTTAAGGTGGGCTTTTATTGAAGTACAGCATGCTGGTTTCAAAATAAAAGCCAGGTGTGTGTGTGTGTGTGTGTGTGTGTGTGTGTGTTTCTGAAGCCAGAATATAATTTAATGTGTGCTATACAAAATGGAAAGAGTTCATGTGATATTTTATTATATAATTATTGCCTCCTCTTTTCCATCTAATTTTCCATAAGGTAATTCAACCTGTGTTCCTCTATTCTTTCTCTTTTATTGGATATTTTCTTTATTTACATTTTGAATGTTATCCCCTTTTCAGTTCTCCCTTCTGGAACCTCCCTAGTCCATCCCCCCTCCCCTGCCTCTCTACTAGGGTGCCCTCCCAACCACCCGCCAAGTCCTGACTTCCTGCCCTGCCATTCCCCTACACTGGGGCATCAAAACCCCTCAGGCCCAAGGGCTGTTCCTCCTACTGATGTCCAATGAGGCAATCCTCTTCCAGATATGTGTCCAGAGCCATGGGTCCCTGCATGTGTATTCTTTGGTTGGTGGTCCAGTCTCCGGGAGCTCTGGGAGCCTGGCCGGTTGACACTGTTGCTCCCCCATGGGAAACCCCTCAGATCCTTCAGTCCCTTCTCCATGTCCTCCATCAGGAAGCCAGTGCTCAGCCCAATGGTTGGCTACAAGCATCCACCTCTGTATTTGACAGGCTTTGGCAGAGCTTCTCATAAGACAGCCATATCAGGCTTCTGTCAGCAAGCACTTCCAGGTGTCCATAGTTTCACATTCTGTCCCAGGGGTATTAATTGTTTGGTAGACACTGGAGATCTTTTCTAATCATGCCTGAGATGCTTAAGAAAGAAAGAAACTCTTGAAGAGTGTCTGCCAATCTGATTTGAGAAAAATGAACAATGACTACTTTGTGGGAGACTGAAGATGTCATCACTGTCTTACACATGAAGAATGATGTGTAATAGGAGAATCCCAGCACAGGGAAAGAAGAGGAGCTACAGCCAAGCGCACCAAATCTTCAGGCAATGAAACAGAGCAGAAAAAAAAAAAAAGCAAAACAAAAAATAAAACAAAACCAAGAGGAAAGAAAAAAAAAACAAAAACAAAACAAAACAAAACAAAAAACAAAACTCAAGTTCGAATCAATGAACAGACGACAGACTATGAAATCCTTAGCTCAGGGTAATTTTCTTGTCTGTGTGGAGCCAATGTTCATTTCCTCCATTGGACCTGAAAGCTTTCAGCATATCTCCTCAGTAATATGCTATTTTCTCCATTCATCATTTTTCTGAAAGACCATCAGGAACCTAATACAGTTATGCACATTTCACAAAACTGCCTGCCTCTCAATCCGAAGAATATCCCTGTGCCCACCACTTGCAAGAAAGAGAAATTTTGGAAATGCAGGAACCTGGCGAATTGGCCCTGCACAAGCCAGCAAGAGTCAATAAATCAGGTGGCCTTGTAAATATCTGGTGTTGCCGGTCTGAGGTTTACTAGACCTTTCATGTAGTTATTTCTTCAGATTGCAACTATATTCCCATTACCTTACTGCTTTCAGCTCCCTCAGAGGTGGAGAACCTGATGTACAGTCATTCTATAATTCCCAAAGATGCAGTGAGCTAAGAGGCTCTTTCATGACTAGAACCCAGGTGGTCTTTTTAGAGCTGTTAGCAACCTGCCATCTCTGAGATTTATGCTTATTCATATAGTTAATTTTCAAATGCTAAGGCATGTGTAAAGTAAGAGAGCAGGGAAATTAAATAATAGCTAATAAGAAAATCCATATAGCCACTTTTAAGATGTGCACACACACACACACAATATCAAACCTGGAAAAGGTGAATTTGAGAAACAAGTCATTTATCTCAACCCAATTTATGAATTTCTGCTAGTGCAAAAGGGTTTCATGACCATTTTCAGACTCAGTGTGAGTGTTGCAATGACTTTAATGTACTTTAAATGCCCCATTTGTATCAAATTGCACATGTCCCGATATCCTCAAACAGGTTGGATGCTTTGTCTAGTCATGAATAATGTGGTGAAGAAACTCATGTCTGGCCCTAACTCTGGAACTCTTTATTCCAGCTGGAGCAGCTGTTCCATCAATGGTTGTTTAGATAATTTTCCCAGAAAATACTGTTTTCTTATAAGAAATTTAGCATCGCCTGTTTCCTTGAAGTTCTTCTCTTCTTTAAGCTCACAGAGACGTAGTTTTCCAGTGTGCTTTGCTATTAAAAGGAAATCTATAATGTATGAAAACACTCTAAGCTCTGTGCATTTGCAACATCTGTCTTTTCAGCCAACTGTGTCACAGTTTTCCCACACTGCATATTATCCCCAGCGTTGTTTTACCAGTTTCTCAGCAACATGTTTGTGTTTCTCGTGTTGTAGCAGTATTTGCTGACAAAGGAGTGCATTTCCTTGGCACTGTGTGGTCTTTCAGGCATTTCTATGGCATATGAAATGACAGATGTTTCTCACAATTGTGAGATCTTGGTTTTTCCTTTTAAGTAAGAAGCTAACCTCAAAATGACTTCTGAATATTTGAAAAGCATCACAATATCACTGAATAAATACTTGGGAGGACAGGCTTTCATGTTCCTGATATTTAATTTTAAAATTAATTACAGATTAATATCTCACAGTGTGCATTTATAGCATGGCAGAATGTATCTGATCAATAGTTTCTGGTTGCATTTTTTGGTTCTGTTTATGTTTCACTGGATGTAATTATTCCACCTGTCTTTAAACCTATAAAAAGAAAGACCTTGTATTATGGGGATGAAACTCACACATTTAATGCTTTTGCTATGAAACATGCTTGTATTGTTAATATTTTCTACATTAATTCCTTTGTAAATATTTTTTAGAGTCTTCTATATTTTGTGGCACAATTACAAAACAAGTACTGTAAGGTATAACTTCACAAAATTGAGCCCATCTACACTGTATATATTGCAGTTTATCAAATAAGGAAAAAGAAGAGGGGGCATTACATGTACATACATTGGTGCAGCGTTGACACTTGCTATATGACATGTGACCAGGCCATTTTCAACTGATATTGTTCATACTCTGAATTCATTTCCTCACACATTCTAGATAAGGACAAAACATAGTCAAACTGCTATGATGACATTTTTCAGTCATTTTCTTTGGGTATTTTTCAGTTTTATTGTTTTTTGGAATTAGTATACAAATGATGAACTGCATTAAGGCATTTTCTGACCTTCTGCTGATCCTGGCCCTTCCCCACTCCACCCTCTCCTCCCTTCCAGTTCCCAAGCCTTCATCCTGCGGCTTCTCTTCTGCTTTCAGGTATTCTTTCTCCTTCCAGCTATGCTCACTCAAGGGCTTTTCTTCTCTTATCATGATCCTCTGCAACTTCATGACTCACCTGTGAGAGAGAAAGCATGTGGTATTTGTCTTCCTGTATTTGACTTATTTCACTTGATGTAATGATTTCCAGTTTCTTCAATTATCCTGAAAATATGATTATTACATTTCTCTTTATGGCTGAATAAGCTTCCATTGCTTGCATCTGTCTTAGAGTTTTATTGCTGTGCAGAGACACCATGACCAAGGCAACTCTTATAAAGGAAAACATTTAATTGGAGCTGACTTATAATTTCAGAGATTTATTTCATTACCATCACAGCAAAAAGCATGGTGTCTTGGGGCTGGAGAGGAACTGATAGTTCTACATCTTGATCTCCTGGCTGTAGAAGGAGATTGCCACACCAGGCCTAGCTTAAGCATTTGAAACCTCAAAGCCTGCTCCATGGTGACACAGTGTCCTCCAACAAGGCCACACCTACTCCAAGAACATCATCTAATAGTGACACTCCCTATGGGCCAAGCATTTACACAGATGAGTCTATGTGGGTCATCCCTTTTCAAACAACTGCAGTATTTGTCACATCTTTCATAAATTCATTTGTTGATGGACATCTAGGTTAGTTTCATTTTTTAAACACTATGCACAATAGTAATTAAGGAGAGGAAAATGTTTTCTAATGAAAGCAGTACTGAAGGTGAGTTCTGAGTCAAGAACAATACAAGACTGAAGCAGTTGATGAGTCTGACTTGGTTCTTAGTATTTTCGAGATATATTTTGCATCATAATGCTTCACTGAGACAAGAGCTTGATTTCTAATAATGAGCAGAATGCTCCATGAATAGTGTATCTGCACACCTATCTGTGAGTTCTTGCAGCAATATAAGGAAAGGGGCAAGTTATGATTCAGAAACCCAGGACTGTTACAGATTCGGTTTTGAATATTCCTTAAAGGTATGAGTGAATACCTTCTAATACACTTATAGTGCTATTTCGAGATGATATGACATTTGCAAAGTTGGTCCTTTAAAAACAATAAACTGTAAATTTTTTTTCTAGGAATTAGTCATATCTCTTCTTAGACTACATGTAAACAACAGATAAACTAAAGATGGCAGCTTTTGCAAAGTTAGGACTTTGTTTCACTGAAATGCAGACTGAACAGTCACGTTAAATTTATGTATTTAGGAATAAAAAATGGCATACACATTGTACTGGGTAGTTTTGTGCCAACTTGACACAAGCTGGAGTTATCGCAAAGAAAGGAGCTTCAGTTGGGGAACTGCCTCCAGGAGATTCAGCTGTAAGGCATTTTCTCAATTAGTGATCAAGGAGGGGTGTCCCTTTGTGGGTGGTGCCATCTCTGGGCTGGTAGTCTTGGTTCTATAAGAGAGCAGGCTGAGCAGGCCAGGGAAAGTAAGCCAGTAAAGAACATCTCTCCATGGCCTCTGCATCAGCTCCTGCTCCCTGACCTGCTTGAGTTCCAGTCCTGAGTTCTTTCAGTGATGAACAACAATGTGGAAATGTAAGCTGAATAAATCCTTTCCTCCCCAACCTGCTTCTTGGTCATGATGTTTATGCAGGAATAGAAACCCTGACTAAGACACGCATACATATATGGAAATAATTAAAAATAGCATATTATGGATTATCTAAATCAATCTTATAAAATATTCAAATTCTTATACATTCTATGTATTCAAATAATACAGTTTATAACCTTGAAGATTCTTGGTTTTTGCTTGTTAAAGTTTTGGGTGTTTTTTTAAAAATTTTTTTGATTTTTTTCTGTAAAAGAAATATCCCAGGAGATCTCTGGTGATGCACACACTAAAGTTTGAGAACTTGAGTGCCTGAAATCAATTGGCTCAATTGTCTCTTGGAACGCAATCTAACAAAAGTTGCTGAAGGAACATTAGGAAATGTGACCATTACATCCAAGGGTGCATTATAGTTAAGGAAGAGAAAATTGAGCCTAGCTAGGCTGTTTTGCTTTGCTATATAATAGCAGATTTTAAAACCTAAAGAGAATATCCAGTTACAGTTTAACGTACAATTCTTTGGAGAGATTCTTTTGAAATGTGAGTTACTGTGTCATTATGGAGCCTCGGTGGGATGAGGGAATGGGGTAGCAAATGATGCAAAATAAAAATTGCAGGGTTGTGTTTTCAGGAAAAGCACAGACTTCATCCAACTTTCTCAGTATCACCATGCTGTGGAGAGAATGTCCACGTTAGGAATGATCTCTAGTCTACATTCTCTTGACCTTTAGTTTTTCCTTCTGCAAAGGACTTTGTAGATATATTTTGCAGCTAAGGCTACAGTCTCCCAAGTCCTGATATGTGTTATGCTTGACACAGTGAAGACGGGCTGTTTCAATGTCTTTAATAAAGGAATGATTATTAAAATGTTAATATGGAATGTTAGGTATTACTATGAAATGTTAGGCTTATAGGGTTTTTCTTAGCTGTTGCCTTATTAGGCTTTTATTATTGTGAAGAGACACTATGACCATAACAACTCTCATAAAAAAAGGAACATATTTAATTATGGATGGCTTAGTTTCAGAGATTCAGCCCATTATCACCATGGCAGGAAACACGCCAATGTTCAGGCAGACACAGTCCTGAAGAAGGAGCTAAAAGCTCTACATTTTTGATCCACAGACAGAAAAAGTATACTGTGTGCCATACTGGGCATAATTTGGGTTTAGGCAACCTCCAAGCCTGCCTCCATCGGGACGCACTTCCTCCAACAAGGTCACACTCCCTCTAACAAGGCCATATCTAATATCATTCTCTATGAACCAAGCATTCAAACACATGAATCTACAGGGGCTATTATTCCTATTTAAACAACCATATCCCCCTCCCTCATCCCCATAGGCTTGTAGCCATACCCTAATGCAAAAATGCATTCAGTCCACTGGTCTATAATAGTCTCACACTTGATTAAAAGAGACTGAAGGAAAGGTCATCCAGAGAGTACCCCACTTAGGGATCAATCCCATCTGCAGACACCAAACCTAGACACTATTGCTGATGTCAAAAAACACTTGCTGACAAGAGCCTAGTATAGCCGTCCCATGACAGGCTGTGCCAGAGCCTGACTAATACAGATGCAGATGCAGCCAACCATCAGCCTGAGTGCAGGGAAGCCAATTGATGCAATAGGGGAAGGACTGAAGGAGCTGAAGGGATTTACAACTCTATAGGAAGAACAACAATATCTACCAGCCAGATCCCTCAAAGCTCCCAGGGACTAAATCACCAACCAGAGTACACATGGAGGGGCCCATGCTCTAGCTGCATATGTAGAAAAAATTGTCTTATCTAGCATCAATGGGAGGGGAGCCCCTTGGTCCTGTGGAAGGTCGATGACTCAGAGATATGAAGAGGAATGCTAGGGCGATGAGGTGGGAGTGGGTGGTGGAGCACCCTCATAGAAGCAGGGGGTGGGAAGGGGGAGAGAATGGGTGTCTGTGGAGAGGAAACTGGGAAGAGGGATAACATTGGAAATGTAAATAAATAAAATAACCAATTAAAATGGAAAAAAGAGGTCTAAAGTTCAAAGTCTCTTCTGAGATTCATATAATCTTTTAACTGTAATCCCCTGTAAAATCCAGAATGAAAAAGCAGATCACATACTTCCAACATACAGTGGCACATGGTATGCATTACTATTCTAAAAGTGAGTATAGTGAAGAAATATTGAACCAAAGCAAGACTGAAAACCATCTGGTCAAAATTCAAACTCTGCATCTCCATGTCTGAAATCTAAATGGTCTTCATATCTACAACTCCTTTTAGCTTCATTGACTGCAACAGTTCTTTCTCTAGAGTTGGTTCAGTTCTCTGTTAGTAACTTTCCTTGGCAGGCATTTCATGGCTCTGGCATCTCTAACCTCTTGGGGTCTTTAAATCAACCCAGGTCTCACCTTTAGAGCTTCACACAATGGTCTCTCTGTGCTTCCATGCAGGGACATCTCAAGCTATGTGATATAAAGTTATTTTTTAGATATGTTTTTGAGACACCCAATTGAATTTTTAATCTAGGTACTTCAAACCAATTCTATAAAACTAGCTTTTGGGGGGCATGTATTTGCTTGCTGTTTACTAAACCCATTTCATCAATGATTTAAAAATAGTAGTTACTATTATAGATCAATTATGTCATTTATTTTGATAGATTATTTTATTTTCCATTCTCATGGGAAATCAGTTATTAAAGTAAGAAACCACCAAGATATAAATATAGATTTCTAAAAGCCTATATGGGGTAGGAGGTAATGAGATTGCTGTTGCTTTAGGAGGCAGGCTGGAGGCAAAGTGACCAGATACTGTTGATACATGTTTTTAAAGTTTATTGTACTTCAAATAATTGACTTTGAAAAATTATTCTCAGGGACTTTAGGTATGTCTTGCATTAGATAGAAGCAACCATGCAGTTTAGGTGGGAAGTTCATGGTACTTAACCTGTGAAAAAGCAAATTCAGTTTCAGTGGCATGATAAATCATAAACAACAAATGAGAGATTTATTTTTATTATGAATCACTTTATAATGAGCAGATGCTTTACTTTCCCTGCCACCGTTAGCTGTATAAGCTGAAAAACCTTAAACCAATGGAAACATTTATAGAAAAAGAAACCTAGCAAATTATACAGTCCCATCACACTAGATGTCTCTGCTACATTCCTAACTTGGTAGCTAAACAGAAAAACACAGAAAAGATCAGATGTTTGTGATGCTAACTACATTTTTCTTAAAATTTGGATCATGAATCTTTTCTCCAGCCGGGGTGTCTAATCGATAATGTGCCTTATAGTTAACTGACCAGAGAATGGGTTTTCCTGACTATTTGAGCATTATTCCTAGGGTGACCGTGGACTTATTATCATATAAATCTATCATGAGCTATTTTTTTTTACTTTATCTTCTCTCTGTATATATGTGTATATGCATCTGCATACACGTATTTCCCAGTGGGAGTGTAGTGTTCAGAGGACAACATGTAGGAGTTAGTTCTTTACTTCTGGTGTGTGAGATCTGCGATTTGAACTCAGGTCATTTGACTTGGTGAAAATTGCACTTACCCTCTGTTCCTTCACTCTCATGGATTTATTTTATTAATATTTTGGTTGTGTTTTGTTGGACATTAGTTGTTCAGATCTCCAAATTATTCTTTTCTTAAACTCAGCTAGGGAAAATAAGAACTCTCTCCCAAATAGCAGAACAGTACCAGAAGGACATAAGTCCTCCCTGCCTCCCTATCAGGCAGGTCCTCTAGGAGGTGACAAAGAAATATCCGTATTCTCCAGTGGATTTAAATCCCAAACTATGGGGTTTTCAAAACGCAGTGCAAGAGTGCCAGAGAAAATATTTTCATTTGAGTTCTCAAAAGTTTTATCTCCTAGTTTCATTGTTAGATGTGCTATCTAGGCTCATTATAACCATGTCTTATAGATGTCTGTGTATATCTGAAGTGGGGTCAACATTAGATCCTTGATATGTCTCAAAGGCTTTTCCTCTGTTGTAACAAGCAGCATAACACATAGCATTTCACCTGTTAGAAACATAGTACACTTAACATGTAGTCTCATAGTATTTCTTCAAGAGCACATAATAGCTCTTTCTCTTCTCATCCCAGGTGCTACAGGAGCTGTGGGTTACCATGCAGACATGTCCAAGTCCAAGAACCACAACACACACACAACCAGTCCCACAGATGGCACAGAAATGGCATCAAGAAATCCCAGTCACAAAAGTACGAATCTCTTAAGGGGATTGACCCCAAGTTTCTGAGGAACATGCATTTTGCCAAGAAGCACAAGAAAGGTTTGAAGAAGATTCAGTCCAACAATGCAAAAGCAGTGAGTACAGGAGTAGGGGACATCGAGGCCCCTGTGAAACCTAAGGCCATCAAACCCAAGATGCCAAAGAGTCTCAGCCACAAAGTCAACCACCTGGCTTTCATCGCTCACCCCAAGCTACATGACCAAGGGTCATAGACTCTGCCAATTAAAGCCCAAGCTTCAAAGCAAGGCAGAGGCCACAGCTGCAGCTAAGGCCCAGACTTCAGATCCTGCTCAGGCTTCCAAAGGTGCCCAGGCCCCTGTGAAGGTCTGACAGAAAAGGTTCCAGGCAGTGCTGTGGCACACCTACTAACACACACTATTTGCAGATGGCCAGGGTCCTATGCTGTTTTTATAAATAAACTTGAGGCAAGGGGGTGGGGAGTGTACAGTATATATTAGCTACAATCTTCCATAAGATTAGATATTTTCACCTTAAAAAAAATCAATGAATAATTTAATTAATTATGGTAGCTATTATATGATGTGTACATACTATCAAAACATCATTAATATACAAATATTTGTATATAATTTTATCAGTTGATTCAGTTGTGAATGATTGGGCTGTCCTGCTATGTTTTCAAAGCATCATAGAATGCTTTGAAGATCCATTTTACCTACCTTGAGTAAAGATTTCATTTGTTCCTGCATTAGATATTTGCCCTTCATAAAAGCCCTGTGCCTTTTTCATCCTTTAATAAACGAAGGCTTAGACTGGTGGTTGCCAAGATTGATCAGGGGTCAGATGGATCTGGAATACATTTAAAATTCAGTACCTTGGGCTCCATCTTGATAATTCAGGTTCAGTGATTTCCGAGAATCTGCATCTCCAAAAATTCCTCAGGGAGATGCTGCTGTTGCTGCTGCTGCTGCTGCAGAGACTATGCATGACAAGTGGATGGCATCACGATTCGTCAAGGTGAGTATAAGCATGGACCACTTAGTGCTTAGTGGACTATTGGCAAATGTCAGGCCTCTTTTAACTACTCTCTGCTCCAACTCAGTCTTCACAGGTTTTGTTTTTTTTTTTTTTTTTTTTTTTTTGGGGGGGGGTTCGAGACAGGGTTTCTCTGTATAGCCCAGCCTGTCCTGGAACTCACTCTGTAGACCAGGCTGGCCTCGAACTCAGAAATCCTCCTGCCTCTGCCTCCCGAGTGCTGGGATTAAAGGCGTGCGCCACCACGCCCGGCTTCACAGTTTCTTTTAGCTGATGTTTTCTCTGGAAAGGTTTTATGATCTCTCCACATCTCCTTCCAATCTCTCTCATTGCTCCCTGACTCTTTGATAAGAGCCCCCTTTAGTGGATAGCGAGATACACGATTAAGATGCATTTATCCTGCTCTCTTTTGTTTTGTGTGTGTATGTTGGGGGATGGGTACAGAGAAGCCCTGATGGAAAGTGTAAGGAGCAGATGAGTTTTTGAAAGGAGTTTCAAGTGAATGTAGTTTGAGTACAGTCATGTCAAGGACCCAGTGCCCCAGACTCATAAGAATGGCAAAGCCTTCCTCTTCAGCAAGTATGAAGAGTGTTGCCTATCTACTGACCTTTAGCTACAACAAATGTGTGTAGAAATGTCAACCACAGATTTCTCCTCCTGAGTGAAAGCAACATCAAACTGTTTCCTTACAAAGAGTTCTTACTGAGATTAGCTATACTTGCCTCCTAGTTCAGGTGCATAGAATAAACCTGCCTTCTTAATGAAGATGTATAAAATAAATCTTCTGAGTTTCTTGGCTGTTACTGGTACACCATCAGAGCACGTGGCCCAGCCTCCCTCCAATCCCAGCATCCTGTCTTTACTGTGTGAGTGTGTGTGTGTGTGTGTGTGTGTGTGTGTGTGTGTACCATTTCTTCATTTCCAGTTACACCACTTAGGTAAATCCTTATGTTCTGTAAGCTGCAGTTCATTTTGATTGTTTAGTTCCTAAAATTGAGTTTTGTGCTTTTTTTGGAAGTAATAATTTGTCAGACTCACAAGTTTCATCATTTAATCATTTAAACCACCATGCAGTTACAAAACAACAATAACAACAACATCAACCTGATTTTGGAACCAAGTGGCCTTGATTAGAATTTTAACTTTGCATTTCTCCATCTGTATAATGGTGTATGAGTTTATGTGTCTGTGAGACTGTCTTAGGGTTACTACTGCTGTGATTTAACACCATGGTCAAAAGCATCTGGGAAGGAAAGGATTTCTTTCACTCAGTTCCATATAAGAGTTTATCAAAAGGAAAGAGTTAACAGGAACTCAAGTAACCTGGCTGCAGGAGCTGATGCAGAACCCAAGGAGGAGTGCTGCTTTCTGGCTTCTTCCCTAAGGCTTGCTCACTCTACTTTTTTATAGAACCTAGGGCTACTATCCCATGATGGCACCACCCACAGTGGGTTAGGTTCTCCCACATCGGTCACTAAGTAAAAAAATGCCCTAGAGGTTTGCCTTCAGCCTGATCTTATGGAGGCATTTTCTCAATGGAAGCTCCTTCTTCTCTGATAACTGTACTTTGTGCCAAGTTTTCATAAAACTAGCCAGCACACTAACTTTATACATCTGTTGTGTGTGTTGAGTTAATGCACAAAGATTTTGTCTCAGCTTTATGCTAACAATATTCATTGGATCAATACTGGTGCATCATGACTGTCACAGGATACTTGCCATATTAACACAATTATAATTTTCTTGATAAATATTCAGCATTTACATTTTAAATACCTTTAATTTTAGAGGCTCTTCATGCTTACTGAAAAAAACTCAAGAGTGCAGAATTCCTCTTCACTCTTTCCCCCAGCATATAGTTTCCCCCATTATTAACACCTTGCATTAGGAGGGTGACACATGTTATAATTGATAATGAAATACTAATACACCTTATCCTAAGTCTATGGTTCATATAAGAATCACCATGTTGCATACTTGTACTGGTTTTGACAATGCATAATGTCATGAAATTACCATTATAGTCTCATGCAAAATAGCATCATGACCTTAAAATGCCCTTTGTTTTAAACTTTTATTCCTTCCCACTTTTTTCACAATCTCTTTTTTAGTCACTCATCTTTTGTCTACAAATTATCTTTTCTAGAACTTCATATAGTTGGGATCATAGTGTTTAGCCTTTGTGAAGTGACTGCTTTCATTTAACAATGTACATTTAAGGTGCTCATAGCTTGGTAGCTCATTTCTCTTTATCATACTGAATAATATTCCATTGAAAAGATGTACCATAGCTCATTTATAACTTCACCTGGTGACAACTATATTAATGAACTTAAAATTTTGACAATTATTGATAAAAGTGCTATGGAGTATTTGTGTGAGTTTTTATGAGACAAAGTTTGAACTAATTTGGATAGATGCCTAGATTCACAGCTGCTGAATAACAATGCAAAAACATATTTAGTTTTCTAAGAACCTGATTAAATTGTCTTCCAATGAGCCACTATGATTTGCATCCCTACTAACAGGGCACAGGGGCTCCTGTTGCCACACAGCCTTGCCGGCATGGTGCTGCTAATGTTTTAGTTTCAGCTTACTTAACAGGTGCATAGGTTTCATTTTTACTCTTTGTGTAGCTTCTTTATGATTCATTATTGTCCAGGGAGGGAAGGTAGGTAAACTGATGGTGTATGGGAGTGTTTAGTGCTCAATTGTTTATTCAGCTTCTAATTGAAAGAAAAATTCAAAAGAGGTAATATTCATCTCACTGCGTCAAATGAGGTATGTGACGTCAGTACAAAAGTCACAAGAGGGATACGATCCTGATAAGAGGCCAGTTTGACAGAAGATTGATCTTTGACCTAATTGCTTTTAAGTTGTATGGGGATTCATAATACATTCTCTTCACATACTGTACAGGTAGAGGCTGAGACACAGGAGCTGAGAGACTTGGGTTAATGCATCTGATTTGACACTACTTAATCTGATGACCTCAAGTAAGTCATTTAACCTCTGGACCCCAGAGAGAGCTTCACTATATGTGTTCTAAGATCCTTCAAACTCCCACATCCTATGCTTGTAGGATTAATCTTACTACTGCTACCTCAGCAAAGAACAAGGGAAAAAAGAGCTCATGCCATCCGAACTTTGAGGTAGACATTACATTTTATCAAGCAGAGAAGTCTCTTGAGCACTCAGCAGACTTTGAAGCAGCTGAGGTTTGTGACAGGGTGGCCTCAGGTAAAGTTCGTTGGGTGAGACACTGAGGATTTCAAAAGAGGGAGGTATGCGTTGTGACGACCCAGACATGAGGATCAAAGGAAAGGGAGCAACTTCGAGTGGGTTAGAGAATTTGTCCTTAACAGCCACAGTGGTATGGGAATTTGAAAACAGTGAACACACCCATTTTAGAGTTCTGGTTTATAGTGATACACTGCCACACTGAGCTTTTAAAATGTTTCATTTTAGGTGAGGTCAAAAGGATTGTCTGGCAAATTAAAAACAGAATTGAGTCAAGAGGAATTCAGGGAAGGGCAGAGAATGACAGAGAGAGTCCTCCTCAGGTAGGGCAATTATACATTCTGTGCCTGTGGCTAAGGGTGTTTTGCAGGACCACTGAAATCCCCTCTCCCTTTGAGTCTAAATGGCTGTAATGAAATTGCTTGAAATAGAGACAGTTAGCTTTAAGGAAATGAAAGTCACCCCTCCCGTGTTTCTGTCATGCTAGCATCTTGGTGTGCAGTAACATTCCCAGAGAGTTAATTGGCTGCTCTGAAAAGCCACTGGGGAACAGGAAGCCAAATAGTTGTAAGTGAAACTCTGATGATTTTTACCAGGTCCCCAGGGTCAGAGCTGTCTTTAATGATAATCGCTACTTTTAATAACTGTTCTTTGAGATAGCAAGAGCAAGAAATAGCTGCTCATCCACTAGGCTATTTCTATCTTTGTGAAAAGATCCCCCAGAGCCTTTTTCCATTTTTTTCATTCCATTATTATCTCATGCTACCTGTGCTGCTGGCAAAATAGGTGTGGCCTCATCGTGACAGAAATAAACCCCAATGGGGACAGTTGTCTACTCCATTGCACACTGATCTCATATGTTGTTTGTG
This sequence comes from Mus pahari, assembly GCF_900095145.1. Lineage (NCBI taxonomy): Eukaryota > Metazoa > Chordata > Mammalia > Rodentia > Muridae > Mus > Mus pahari. The sequence goes on along the minus strand of NC_034604.1, from coordinate 80,653,572 downwards.
TTCATCAGAATACCAGACCACTGGGTGTGTTCCTATTAGGTGGAGAAATGGATCCAGGAAGAATCAATCTCCTAGCAATGAATAGCTCAAATAGTTGCTTTATTTTTATATGATTAAGATGTTGGAAATATGAATTAAACACTTTCACACAGGGTCTCTGATGTTGGTATATGGGAACTTGAATGCCTTCAGCAGATGGACTCTCTAAGGTCATACAGCTTAAGATAAAGAAGCCACTAAGCAGCAGGAATTTGTGAGAGTGTTTTTATGAGTCTGAGCTAACATCCATTGTGGGAAGCCACATTCACCATTATAAGATGGCACCTGAGCCCGAAGGGCAGGGCATCGGCCAACTAACTGACAACTGTTGTGCACATGCTCAAACAGCACACATGATGAGTCACAGCTCAAGCCCAGAGCATGCAAATGAG
>NC_034604.1:80651068-80653130 GCF_900095145.1 Mus pahari | reverse complement strand
ACAAAAAAGGAGGAAATGTGGGAAGCCACATTCACCATTATAAGATGGCACCTGAGCCCGAAGGGCATTGGCCAACTAACTGACAACTAACTGACAACTGTTGTGCACATGCTCAAACAGCACAGATGATGAGTCACAGCTCAAGCCCAGAGCATGCAAATGAGGGTATATAGTGAGCACCAATCATAGAGTGACACATTCCTCTCAGGCCTATTTAAGCAGCACCAGTTTTCAGGCTCAAGGTCTTTTCGCTTCAGCAATAAAACCCATTTAAAAACGTCTGCCGAAGGATCCTGTTGTGGCGTGTCTTTCTTGCTGGCAAGTGAGATCGCGACAATCCATTTCATCTTATTAGACAAAGTTCAGATATATGTCACTTCTATTGGCAAAAATCTAGATTCTGGCTAAGAAGCTTCTGTGCACAACCTACTCTATGAAAGGCAGAACACTTACTTTTCTATGGTTAGTTAATAACTGTTCTTTAGGGAAGTCAGTAATATAGACCCCTTATAGACAATAAACATCCATGGAAATATATATATATATATATATATATATATATATATATATATATATATATACATACATACACACACACACACATACATATATGGCAATTGTGGGTGGTGGGTTACTGTAGACTGGACATTCTTTACAACCATTTTCAAAAAATGGCAAATGTAGGGATATGTAATATAGCATGGCAGATTTTTCTTATGTTGTATTACAGAAGATGCCTCTGTGAATGTGTGTTTCTATGCCTCACAGTCTACAGTTTACAAAGCTCTTTTCCCATCTCTCCTTACCTGGTTCTTTCTACACAAGACTAAGTATAAGAAGAAAACAACACCAATTCACCTCTCAGAAGAAGCAGTCCGGCTCAGCAGAGCTGTTGCCACTCCTGTTCTTGGCTTTGAAAATTGCATTTGATGCTTTTGGTTACATAGCAGATGAAAGCAATGGCCCCTTTCACTCAGATCTAACTCAAAGCTGTTTACTATACAAAACATTTCTTTTTTTATTGGCTATTTTATTTATTAACATTTCAAATGTTGTCACCTTTCCCAGTCTTCCCTCCCCAAACTCCCCATCCCATGCCCCCTCCCCTTTGCCTCTAAGAGTGTACTCACCTATCCACCCACACACTCCTGCCTCACCCATCTAACATTTCTCTATCAAGACTCCGCAGGGTCAAGGGAATCCCCTCCCATTGATGCCAGAAAGGGCAACCCTCTGCTACATTTGTAGCTGGAACTATGGGCATATCCATGTATAATCTTTGGTTGGTGGTTTAGTCTCTGGGAGCTCTGGTGGGGGATCTGGTTAGTTGATTTTGTTGTTCTTCCTATGGGGTTGCAATAACCTTCAGCTCCTTCAGTCCTTTTCCTAATTCTTCCTTTGGGGTCCCCGGCTCAGTCAGATGGTTGGTTTTGAGTATCTACATTTGTCTTAGTCAGATACTGCCAGATCATCTCAAAGAACAGCCATATTAGGCTCCTGACTGTGAACACTTCTTGGCATTAGCAATAATGTTGGGGTTTTGGTGATTGCAGATTGGATGGATCCCAAGGTGAGTCGATCTCTGGAAGGCCTTTCCTTCAGTCTCTGCTCCATTTTTGTCCCTGCATTTCCTTTAGAAAGGGATAATTGTAGGTTAAAATTTTTTAATTGGGTGGATGGCCCTATTTCTCCACTGGGGGCCATGCCTATCTACTGGAGGAGGTTTATTCAGGTTTTATTTCTTGTCTCTTGGATATTTTAGCTAATTTCATCCATTTTGGGTCCTGGGAACCTCTTGCTTTCTTGGCACCTGGTACTTTCTAGTGACTACCCCCCAGTTTCCCACCCCACATTGTTACATATTTCTATTCATTTTCCTGACCCTCTGGATTTCTGTCTCTTCCCATACCTGCTTCTGACCCTTTATTCATTTCCCCCATTTCTTTAGAAGTGAATCGTTACATTGGAAATTTGTACTGATTTTCACTCTTCTCATTAAGAATATGACATTTTCTGGGCATATGCCCAGAAGTGGTATTGCTGGGTCCTCAGGTAGTACTAT
>NC_034604.1:80626313-80649983 GCF_900095145.1 Mus pahari | reverse complement strand
ACCAAAGTGTGGATACCTCAATCCTTCTTAGAAGAGGGAATAAAACACACATGGAAGGAGTTACAGAGGCAAAGTGTGGAGTAGAGACTAAAGAAATGACCATACAAAGACTGCCCCACCTGGGGATCTATCCCATATACAATTACAAAATCCAGACACTATTGTGGATGCCAACAAGTGCTCTGCCAGTGCATGACAAATACAGAAGTGGAGGCTCACAGACATCCATTGGACAAAGCAAAGGGTCCCCATTGAAGGAGCTAGAGAAAGTACCCAAGGAGCTGAAGGGGTTTGCAGCCTTATAGGAGGAACAACAATATGAACTAACCAGTACCTCCAGAGCTCCCAGGGACTAAACCACCAACCAAAGAGTAGACATGGTGGGACTCATGACTCTAGCTGCATATGTAGCAGAGGATGGTCTAGTCAGACATCATTGGAAGAGAGGCCCTTGGTCCTGTGAACGCACTATACCCCAGTGTAGGGGAAAGCCAAGGCCAGGAAGCTGGAGTGGGTAGGTTGGTGAGCAGGGGAAGGGGGGAGAATATAGGGAGAGGAGGTTTTTGGAGGGGAAACCAGGAATGGGGATAACATTAGAAATGTAAATAAAGAAAGTATCCATTAAAAAAAAAGTGTATGACAGTTACTGGTAATTTTTGTCTTAAGACACCAATGGTCATACTTGCTCCTGGAAGCCTGTTTCGTTTTTACTAGTGTTTGCATTCCATCCTAACTGACATTGTTCAGTCCTCCCAAATAAAGCCTCCTGGACTTTCTCCAACTAAGCCTTTAAAATCTGAATGATGTGGAAAACATCATTTTAATGAAAATAATAGCAAACATCATTGGCTTGTGAATGAGTTATACTTCACTGTGTTATCCTGCCCTGTTTTATAAAGCACTCACAGCTAATTCATAGGATTGTGTACATAGATTTTTGCTGGTATTTTTATTGGTATCTACTGTCTGTCTGTCTGTCTGTCTGTCATTTATCTACTTACTTAGTGTGTATGAGGTTACAGGTTACAGCATGTGTGTAGCTCAGAGGACAACTTGTGAGAGTCAGGTCTCTTCTCTCAGGATGTAGCTTCCAGGAATCAAATTCAACTTTTTTTCAGGCTTGAGAACAAGAGTTTTTCCTTGCTAAGCCATCTTGTCTTTCCATGTCTCTAGACATTTAAACAAAGGATTTTCTTTCAGACTTTGTCTTTGAATGTTGTCTCCATGTTACACTCACCTTCTTTCCCCTTTGTTCTTTTGTTATTTTTCTCTCCATTATTTTTCCATGTATGTTTTACTTTTCCTGTCTCCTCAGGCCTCATTCCCAGCCCTTTCTCAATCACCAGTCTTTGGGACTTCAAAATTTTGTTTAATGATGTTGAAAGTTGAATTTTCTAGTTAGGAAATTTTTCATTATTGTTAAGATGCAGTAGGTTATTTATTTTATGAATATTAAGGGTTATAGTCAAATACATTTTTATAGACCTGAGATATACTTTTCTGTCTTTATAAAGTACTTAGCAGGTTTCCTAATGACAATAACATTTTTTCTCATGAATAAAACTTTCTCTGGTTTCAATAAATACAAGTTCCTGAGTGATTTATGGTAATACTTCCTTTCTCTAAGCAAGTTAGAGTTCAGGCAGTATTTGAGATTCTAAATTTTATCCATATCTTTAATTTATTTTTACTGTCTGATATATACAACATTTAAACCCATCTTCAAATCTTACTTGCTGTCTGCTCCACCTCCATTTATTAAGAAAAGGCTTTGTTTCAGGAATGTGACCCTTTCTCACTAGGGGCCTGATAACAAATTTCTACACATCATGCTATCTTCTGCTTTCAATTTTGAATAACTGCCATCAGCTGCGAATCACTATAGTTTCTTGAATTATCATTTTAGGTTCTGCCTTTGCTTTGGTCTCATCTACTCCACAGAGCATACAGTAAACCTTCCATAAAATAAATAGTATCATTTCACTTCTCCCCTTAAACTTTTCACTGATGTTAACAACCAAAGTACCTCTTAGCGGCCCCAGATTCTACAAGTTGCACACAATTTCTGTGTTGGCTGCCATGTGTGTTATAGAAGCTGTGGCACATTTTAGAGAAAGTTAAAACATAATTATGACATTGCAATGTATAGGAGATTTTGTTTACACTTTTAGTACCATAGCTTTGCACAGAATGACTGTCCCATAGAGATTCAGCAGACTAGAGAGTAGTAGGAAGGCCCTGCTGTCCTCTGCCTACTTCATAGTTCTCCACAATATCTTATAACAGCATCTAAGACACATAATTAGTGGTGAGACAGATATTATCTTATTATTTTTAAAATACGCATGGAGAGAAATGATATTTGATCAAGCTCATATTCACTTGCATATGTTTAAGAGGCTACTTAAAGTCATGTATGTTACAAATTATATTTGAAGGTAATTCCTGCATGGCTAATGCATCTGCACACTTGTCACACAGAAACTGGACAACAGTCATTTAAAAATGCAGCATATAAGCATGTTTTGTTAAGTTGGAGGGATAGATTAAGCCACATTTTCCTCGTTATTCATTTAAGGATTATTCACACACTTTATTTCATCCATCTCACATCCTAATTTCAACATAATTAGGCATAATTATCTGTCACCACTACCCATGATTTATCATAATAAGACCTTTAAATGGAAACAAATACACATAAAGTGTTTATTGTCATTGCTTGTGCATAAAACCAGTTCAATAAATATTTGTTTCCTAAGTAAAGAAGATAAATGTTCTCTGCTCTACTTCTTTCCATATTTGCTTTAAAATATTTACTAATATTTTACCAAATCTTCAGGAATAAATGACTAAAATCAGATAAAACAAAACAGATAAAAATTACTATTACACTACCCTCTCTTAAGAATTCAAACCTGTACCCACCTTGAGGACTAGCTTCCATGGTGCCAGAAGGTTCCATGCAAGCTACCAAAGGAGAGAGGGAACCAACAGCCTCACTCACCTATGACACAGGAACCACATCCATGAACCACATGGCACAATAACCCTTATTTTGCTGTAGTGGCTCACATATCTTGGTAGTAAGCAATAGCTCTCTAGCTGGACCTAAGACCCAGACAAGAAATGGGAGACTATACCTGGTACTGTAACTAAGCAATGCTGGTGTACTCATAGTTATCAGAGGAGAACCTAGAACCACTAATTTACTAAATCAGCATAAATGCCAAAACCAGTCTATATGCATTTGTTATACCCACTGATAAATGTAGTCTTCATTACTCACAAAGGAAACTCTGCAATACAGAGTGTACTACAGATAGCCATAACCAACTAAAATGCAGAGTTTTGGAGCTCAGTCCTAATGGATGCCTTCTAAAACACTCTTGTATCTAAGGCTCAGGCAACATTGCAGAAGAGGGGAATGCATGTAAGTATGTAAGATCAGAGACTTTATGAGAATGTATCTTCTAGTAGCAACAGAAGCTACACCTTCTGCCTCACCAACATGAACACCTAGATGTGAGCTGAATAAGAATTACAGCAATGAACATGCCAAAGTGGACAAGATGAAGCCCATTAGGCCTCAACCTTACTCAACAAAATATGGGCACATAAGTAAGGAAGGGAGCAGGAGACATGGTCCTCCCCAGTGAGAAGCACACAACCAATTCTCCAGTGGCAATTGATCAGCCTTGAAAACATACATACAAATAGCGTTATATAGACCAAGCAGGTTAAATTTGTGTGTGTGTGTGTGTGTGTGTGTGTGTGTGTGTGTGGTATTCAACCACGTGGATCCCTGACTTCAGTCCAATGGTTGGGTGTAACCATCTATCTCTGTCTCAGCTGCTTGTTAGGCCTCTCAGAGGACAGCCATGCTAGGCTCCTGTCTGTAAGCACAACATAGCAACAGTAATAGTGTCAGGTATTGGAGCCTCCCCTTGAGATGGATCCCAAAATGGTACACAGATAAAATTATCATCACTAACTCAAATCACACAGTTTAAAACATTTATCTGCTTATTTTACTGTAAGCCAGTAATTTTCTGAGGGAGTTAGAAAATTAATAGGTGAGTGTATTTTTCAAACAGATACAAAACCGAGCTATGAAATTACTAGCAAACAGATGAAAGTATGATAGAAGTTTGGGCCAGGGTAACATAGTATGTTATTACTTTCTGCAATTTTATTGCCAAAATGCTTAATTCCTTCCTTTATGGTAGAATTATACCAGGACATGATGAATAGCAGCAGTTATTCTGAGCTACTTGGATAGCTACTGTCACCAAGACAACTTGACATGCTTTTGACATCTGAAGAGATATCAGTTCTCAGGCCTTTTCTCAAATTTAAAAAAGAGACATGATGATTACCACAAAAATGAAACAGGTTCAAAAGGAAAATCTATATCATAATTTCTTTGAACACTGATGCTGTCAGATAATTAAAAAGCCAAATAGTTGGGACATGTTCATTATTCTACATACCATACTGGAGATCACTTCTTCAACTTAAGGATTATGACATCAGACTTGCAGGAAATTGGTTTGAATCTCATCTGAAATCTCACACTTTGCAAAAAAACAGTGGCATAAAAATCTAATGAAATGTGAGTATTTATCTTGTGATGTTATTACTCTTATCCTTTGAAGGAGGGGTTGTTTGAATGTCTTCTTTCTCTTTATGAAACAATTTTTCTTTTGCTGAGACTGAGAAAGGTGGTTATAGTAAATTGTGTTCTTCTGAGCTCAACACCTGATTTCATATATTGCCCTACATGAGATGTCATCTCCCAGGGTGCCCTGGAAGAGTTGCTGGGCTCAGCTAAAACAAACCTAGTTGCTTTGACACAGAACATCTGGTAGAGTGTTTACTTGTCCTTCAGATTGTTTTAAACATAAATTCACAATATCAGCTATTTCAGAAAAATTACTTTCCTAACCATTAGTACCTAGAATAATTTGATAAGCAACTCAGCACTTTCTAAATAACAAATGAAATGTTTTTAATATCCTGTTAATGTTGCACTATTGGTAAAAGCAACTCCTTTAATTTTAATCCAACATCAACCCTACTGATCATTTGCTTACTTTAATTTTATGCATATCATGTAAAAAATAAAAACCAGAAAATAAATTATACTTTTATATTAATTTCCTTAAAGATGACCTCTAGGGAGAAAAAAAACCCAATGAATTTCTATGACTCAAATTGGACTTTAATATAGGTAACTAGACAATCTAATCTTAATTATCCCTCTTTGTGAGTTAACTTTATTTTCTTTTTTATTTTACTGTACTTAGTTTTCCCATAATCAATATAAGCCTAAAACATAATCAGAAAATAAAAATGTTATATATTTTTCTCAAGTATTTTCTCTTCTCTAGCCTTACTTGAAATCAAGTTCAGAGTTGCTGTTTTAACTTTATGAGTCTCCATATGCCTCCTGAGTAAAACAGTCAGAAGTAAATTCATTAGTTGTTCTTCCTTTTTCAGTTGGCTGGTAGATAGAAGAGGATGGGGTTTGGATGTTCCCTCCTTCACCCTCATCTCCAATGCTTTGCATTGAAATCATATTAACCTATAGAAGTTTGGCAGGCTAGAGATGTCTTCCGTCTCTTTCTATAAGATACCTCATCTCAGCTTTCATGCCACTTCCTCCAGACAGCTTCAAAATATTGCTTTCCCAAGGTCCCCACCCTTTAGATGCAATCTTGCAATTTATTAAGTTATAATATCTTCCTCAAACTTTAAACACTTCTGGGGAACAGTCACCAGTACATTGTCCTATAGAACAGATAACCAATTGCTATTTATTATAATAATGAATTGAACCCAAACAGAATATAAGAAATCAATCAAAGTTCCAGGGTCATAGCATTCTTTTCACCTCCCCAGAGGGTGGAGGTGGATTCACTTTATAAGACTCTCTTTTTAAGATTTTGGGAGTGTAATCAATAGGTAGAAAATAAGATATTTAATCCAGGAACCATAAATCAGATCACTTCACAGTATTTTTTAACCAATTTATTCTTAGATTATTTCATACATGAATATAATATATTCTAGTCATACTCATCCCTGTAACTACTTTTGAAATATGTATACAATTATGAAAGTTGGTATGAAATATGCTTTTAGGGCACAGGGAGACCTAGGAACCTAGAGGCTTCAAAGGACTGGCCCATCTACCTTAAGTGTCCTTGGAATTTCTGACCACAGACACAGTTACAGTTAAATGACAGAATAAGTACTTTGTTTTACAGATTTATTATCCTGCATGCACACATTCACATAAACAATACACATGGACACAGACATGGACACACAAACACAGAAGTCTATTTAGCACTGCCTGGCCTGGAACTCAATTTGCAGAATAGGCTGGCCTGGAATTTGCAGTACTACACTTATCTGATTCCCAGGTCTGCTGTTAAATCTGTGGGACACTATATACCCAGATTTATGTCTATGAAAAATGAGCGCCATCTTTCTTGTATCTTAAATATTTGTTAGAAATTAGAAAGTGTGTTACCAATACCCAACCAACCAACTGAAAAAACAAATAAGCAAACAGGGTTTTTCCCCAACCCTTAGAAAACTTTTGATTTATTTTCAGTGTTCCTTTGGACAATTTGAATTGCTTTAGTTCTATGATATGCATTACTCTTGGAAAAAAATTATTCTCTATGTTGTTGATAGATGAAAAACCCCCTTAATGGCGTATGAGATTATATAATTGAATGAAAAAATGGCTTTTCAAAATATAAGGACTTAACTTAGAAAGTTATGGACTTGTATGAGAAGGAGAAAAGTGGAATTCCTTTTAAGATGGTTAATCTGAGCTCTGCTATGGAGTTCTGCAGAATCACCCTATAGTTCTGACTGTGAGAAGCAAGCTTCATAGTGTGCCAAATTTGTTCCACATCCCCCTTTTTTCTTTTGCTCATGATCCTTGTAATCCCTCCTGCACAACTCCACCAAATCAAATCCTGAGATTTTCCTCTCTGCTTTTCCATGACTTCTGTTTCCATGTTAGAAGCATTTCTATTCCATACATACAATGGATGCTTTACTTTGACTCTCAGGAGCTGTGAATTTGAGCTCTTAAATATTGGGTGGACAGAGTCACACAGGCATGCCTGAGTTCTGAGGTCTACTTATTGCCTCACACTGACTTGGGGACTAATTGTTAGGCAGAACACCTGAAGCACACTTCCACATTGATCTCCAGGTCATCTTTGCCTTGACAACTCTCATTGGGGACACACTTCAATCCCTTTTAATTCCATAGACTCCATAGAGCTGGAGTCTTTGCCCTGGATGCACAGCAGGAAAAAGCCTTGTCAGGATGACCTGTCAGAGAACATTTTCCTGGACAGAGAATTTAAAGGCACAGAATGGAAATAGAGTAATCGGTACTATTTCTAATTAATGGCTTCCGATTTTTATCTCATTCATTATACAATTTTTATTTTACGAAACATTTGTTTTAATTTTAACTAAAATATAATTACATAATTTTCCCTTTCATTTCCCTTCTTCGAATCCCTCACATGAAATCTGCCCTCTGCCCTCTCTCACACTCAAGAGCTATGGACTCTTTTAAATATGTATATAAATTTACATAAACATATAAATTTAATTTAACGTGTTCAGTGTTGCTATATGTATAGCATGCAGTAACATGCTCTTGTATATTGGCATAACAGTGTTACTTTTATGTATAACATGCATACTTACTAACTTTACATTTCCTTTTAAGCTAAATATTTCTGTTCAGAAATGTCTTGAAAGTGTTATGAGGACTGAATTGCTATAATTTTTACGTGATTGGTTGGCTGTCAGAAAATGAAATGTGATGTTTTGTAATGGCATATTTTGTAATAACAATGCTACACTATCAGGCATACATAAAGATAGCACAGCAATTCACTTTTAGTGTTTCTGAAAGCATCCTTTATCTTTAAGTGTATTGTGAGAATGAACATAGAAAATCTTAAATTAAAAAATTATGGTCACGTAAGACCTGTTGATTTTAATTTTTATTTCATATCCTCTGCTAATTATTTGAGGCAAATAGGACCCAATGTTATAATTATTTTAATGATATTAACACAAAAGTTATTGTATTAAAACCAATTTTATATGTGAATACATTTTAAGTGAGGAAAAATAATGAATAGGGAATATTTTTAACCTAAATAGCACAATTACATTTTTCTCCTCAAGGATGGATTTGCCTCTTGACATTTTTTTGATAGACATTTCCCTTTCCTATAGTGAGTAATCTAGTTTTCATACTCAAGCAAAGGAATTCCTATTTTAAGGTGAGAATCAAAAATAATGGGAGACATATTTGTTTTATAGCATCTGAGCAGAAAAAAAGATAAGTATGGAAGTTATGCATAATAAATAATGTCTTTGATGCAAATTCAGAAGAGTGAAGGTTTTACTTCAGTAAAACAACTCGCCTGTGGAACATATCAATGATGAATACTTTCAAATTAGTATCTTCTCATATTATAATAGAGATGAAGAATTACTATCAGCCTTTATATAATTCTTGTAAGAATGGCGCAATGGTCTGTTGAAATAAAAGTGTCAGCTCATCCTTATAAGTTCAGATATGAAAATGTCTAGTTTCTACTTGGGAACGAATCATTTTACACCCCAGCCAAAAGCTGGAACTCCAGAGCAACACCTATTAATTAAATTCCTGAGCCAGCTGTGCCCATGGTCCACCACCACTGGCAACCAATATGGCACCTACTGAGATGCTAAACTGTCCTGTGTCAGTATCAAGCTCCAAAGGGAAGAAAGGCATCACCAGAGGGTAATTGCTACCCTTACAGTCCGCTTTGTTACTTGACCACTGATCTAGCTTGCCTAGTTATTCATTCCTTCTTGTTTGTTTATTTATTTATTGTACTCCTTTTTTTTGGCAAGTTTTAGATTTATAGAACAATTGAGACTGAAGTACAGAGAGGACTTTTCATTTACCCACCCATAATTAATATCGATGATCATCTGATACAATAGCCAGCTGTCCTGTTTGGTATTGTGTCTGTTATTCTTTTAGTGCCTTTATGGTGACAGGGAATAAGCTTGTGTTTTCTATACTATGTTTACATATTTATAATCTTTATAAACTTTCTGCATCCACCTTAAAGCCATTTCTCTGTGCATTTAACATCTAGGAGTATAAATTCTGTATTCTGCATAATATTGTAAGTACAATCTAGTTTGTAAGAAAACTGTCAGTAAAAAGTATTTCATGCTAGACCTGCGTCATGTTACATTTCCATTGCCAATCCATGAGTGATCCAGATTTTTCAAATTTCACAGGCATTCGTCTTTGTTGCTGTCTGGAATTTATTCATTCTGGTAGCTGTGTCATTTGCAGCCATATCCCTAGCCAATCCGTAAATATGATGGATTTAGCAGCCATGGGTTTGTGCGTAAAATGGAGTTCTGGTAACAGTCATTTGAAAATACAAAAAAGTAACCTATATAAATGTATATGTATAAAATAATATAATACACATATGCATATACATATACTTTATTCATTTAAAATTGGCCTTATTAAAATTTCTGTAAATCTAAGGAAACAATCAATAGGGTGATGTCTATCTAATAAAAACCTGTGTGCCATACATGAAATACTTTCTTCCCAGTTTTTAGTCACAGGAATCAAAGTGATACCCAAAATAATGTAGGTTGTTTTCATTGCCCTTGGCTGCCTGATTTCATTTGCTAGTTATATAGGGATATATCTTGGAGTTTTTAAAATCTCCTCCTTCTCTCTCTCTCTCTCTCTCTCTCTCTCTCTCTCTCTCCTTCTTCTTCTTCTTCTTCTTCTTCTTCTTCTTCTTCTTCTTCTTCTCTCTCTCTCTCTCTCTCCCTTTGTGTGTATATNCTTCTTCTTCTTCTTCTTCTTCTTCTTCTTCTTCTTCTTCTTCTTCTTCTTCTTCTTCTTCTTCTTCTTCTTCTCTTCTTCTTCTTCTTCTTCCTTTCCTTCCCTCCTTTCTTTTTTTAATTTTGTGTTCTAAGACAAAGTTTTGCTTTGAGAACCATAATAGTCTCAAATTTGGGACTTCCCTGCATTTCAGGTTCTAGCTTTTTAGAATTATAGATGTATACCATCATACTGGTTTAAAAATTACTTTAAAAAAGTTATGACTTGAGGTTATAATTACTTAATTTCCTGTGAGGAGCGGGTTTGGCCTCGGCCCCAAGATGGCGCCTGGGACTGCTGCCAAGTCTAAAGGCTGACAACTGACGTCCTCATATCCCTCAAGATAGCTATCACCGTTAAACTGCACTGCACAGATGCACCACGATGAAAGATCAGATGATGTGACAAATGTAGTCCTGTGCCAATGAACTATGCCTACGTGGAATAGGGTGATGGGGAGTTGACTAGAGGGTATAAAAGGGGATGGCCNAGAGAGGTCGGGGGATCTTTTTACTGCACATAGTTATGTTCCTGAGTAAACTGCTTTGAGAAGGACATTGGTTTCGTCGCTTCTTTTCCACTGGTTGGAGACGGTAGTGACAATTTCCCCTAAGTTTTTCTTCCAAATTCATGGATATATATATATATCACTTTTCCTCAGGCAAATTTGTGGTTTAATTTTCAAGACAATGTAGGTGAGAGAAAGCAGTAAACTTTACAAAGTGTATCTATTGTAAAAAATGTTTGAAATGTTGTTGTTTTGTGACTATATTCTTTTAAACAAGATAGAGGATATAGAAATTTTATATTTATATATATATAAATATATGATGTATATATATATACAATGCATATGTATATGTATGTCAATGTGTATACTCTTGCTCTATATCTATATATACTATAATTATAAAGTTATCAGACATGGTGAATAAAAACACTCATAGACTTCATTTTGTTTGGTTTCATTTTGGTGTGAATATATAGGTGAAAGTGATACATACATATATATGAGTACATTACCTGGCAGAGGTGCCTGTGAAAGCCAGATGTTGACATCAAGTGTTTTTTTCAATTATTTTTTTAGGTTAGTTTTTGTAGCAGGGTCTCTGGCTGACCTGACACTGCTTTGATTGTCTGGTGAATCCTCAAACTCCATATTCTTCTCATTTTCATACTACAAAACAAAGGATTTAAGAACACTTGCAGCTGTCCTCTGGCTTTTTGTGTGGTGCTAAAATTTAGATCTTATATCTTCACACTGGAGTGGAATAAGCACTTTACCCACTGGACCATCTTCTCAGTCTTATAATTTAATATTTGATGATCAGAAACATCTTACTGGTTTTTCTTTTTTATGTCTTTAAAACCTGGAAGTCATTACATTTCCCTGTGAAATATAATCATCAAGGAATATAGGCCTTTGTAATTTTTGGATAAAAAAGTGTCCTCAAAGGCCCATGTATTAAATGCAGGATTGATCCATAGCTTACTGCTTCTATTCATATGAGATCTTCAAGAAATTGCTTCTAGAAGGATGTCTTCAGGTCATTATAGACCAATCGCTGAAGGGGCTGAGAGGCTGTAGTTTCTTCCTTTCTAGTTTATGTCTAGGCTAGTACATAATCCTACATATTTCCTACATTATTCTATTTTAACCAAAGTCTAAAGCCAATGAAAACAATTGACAAGTACCAGAAACCTCCAAAGCTCTGAGCCAAAATCATCGTCTTCACTGGTAAATTGATAGTTCCAATATTTGATGAAATTCTAATACCACACAGAACTGCATCTTCTGTACTCTGTGGGAGAAGGAACCTGATTCTGCAAAGTGTCAATTAGCATACATGAGTGAACCAAATGCAGTTCCAGCTTCTTTCCTAATGTCCTCTGGTACTTTCTGACGAGCTTTAAAAGCTTTCTTGCTACAGTTTCAGTGGAGTTGAGTTCACCTATCTCAAGGCAGTACTCTTCAAATCTATCTTGCCAATTGAGCTTGCCAGGTGCAATTTTTTCTTTATGAAGGGAGTAAAAGTCCTTAAATTTCATTTCTGTAGGTCTGGAACTCAAATTGTTATAGTGAAAGACAAGAAATATATACCATGTAGTTGTGACTCACTCAAAGGAATGAATGGCATTGATACTGAAAATTAGGAGCTGTTGCTGAGGAAAGAATTTCAACACTAAATATAAACCAGCGAGACTGTCTCCTGAGTTTTAAGGGTTAGAATAAAATGATAAGGTATTTTGCAGTTAAATAATTCATACTTGAGCATTTTCATAAACAAAAATCTTTCTTAGAAGACAGGCTTTTAATATTCTTTTACCAATAGAACATTTTTTAGGTTTTTCAATTTCTCAGATAGGCTTGGGACATCGGTGTTACCAAGATACATTTAAGGAAGAAGAAGAAAAATAAGTCCTAAATCTTGAGAAAGGTTAACTCAATACTATAGAGAGTATAATTCATAGTTTCATTATAGAATTAAATTAGATTGAAGTTGTTCCCTTTTTCTTTTATTTATGTATTGTTTATTTACTTATTTATTTTCTGAGCCTACAGAAGAATTAATTTGGGGTATTGATGTTCCTCTTTGGTAATGCTCTGCCTTATCTTAGCAGGGAGGAGAGCAAAGGTCTAGACAGTGACATTCTGATAAGGCTCTGCACGACTTCACCAGGATGATGGACAAATGAGCTGCAAGACCCTGCACAGTCTCTACCACTGATTAGAGCTCAATATTTATTTTCTTGCTCTTTGCTGCAGACAGCATGATGCCGAGAATTAGAAATATGAAAGACATAGCCACTTCACACTGTGCAGAGTATTTTCTCTGTTCTCCTGTTTCCATAAGGCAGACGAATTGTCAAAGCTTCCTTAAAATATAATCCTAGATTCTGAAGCAAAAGAGTTGATCTGCTTGAAGTTTCTTTCTTACAGTTCCTACCACCTGTTCTGTGTTGCTGTCCCCTGTTAGTTATATTTAATGGAAGGAGAGTCCAATGTCTTTGAGCAAAGAGAAATTTTTAGCATGTACTTCACCCACCCATTTGTAAGTTCTGTGACTATGCTGAAATTTGAAATGTTTTTGAATTGTGCTAAGGCTGCAGGACAAGTGTGAATGACATTGGAGGGGCATCACTTGAGAGGTGACATATCAATACTTACATAGTTCACTGTACTAATAATTTTCTAATACACACATCTTAGAACACTATGTCCTGTACTTTGTTAAATAAAAACTTCAGAGAACAAAAGATCTCTAAAATTGAAGGGTTTATTGCACAATTATACAGGCTACCCAACAAATGGAACCATTCATGGAAAATTTCCTATAGACCTAACAGAAGTGTGGACAATAAACATTTAGAAAACTTCCTTGGACTGCAGTAAAGAATTTTATAGATTATCCGTGTCTTAGTCAGGGTTTCTATTCCTGCACAAACATCATGACCAAGAAGCAAGTTGGGGAGGAAAGGGTTTATTCAGCTTACACTTCCATACTGCTGTTTATGGAAGTCAGGACTGGAACTCAAGCAGGTCAGGGAGCAGGAGCTGATGCAGAGGCCATGGAGGGATGTTCCTTGCTGGCTTGATTCCCCTGACTTGCTCAGCCTGCTCTCTTATAGAATCCAAGACTACCAGCCCAGAGATGGTCCCACCCACAAGGGGCCTCTCCTCCTTGATCACTAATTGAGAAAATGCCCCACAGCTGAATCTCATGGGGGAATTTCCACAACTAAAGCTCCTTTCTCTGTGATAACTCCAGTTGTGTCAAGTTGACACAAAACTAGCCAATACAATCTGTGTTGTTAGTTTTATTTTTATTGTTGTTTTGGTTCTGGAGATTGAGCACAGGCCCTCCCACATGTTAAAGAAACACTCAACTGCTGGACAAGACCCACATCCCATTTAAAAATATACTTGTGGAAAGGCAGCACTATAGCACACATATACTATGGGCAGAAAAGGGCAAGGTGAGTTCAGGGCTTTAATGACAAAATAATATTCTATAAGAAGATGTTTCATGGCATCACATTAGAGAATGAAAATAGAAATATCTCTTTGGAACAGTTTTATCAAGAATGAATCCAAATTTGAATCCTCAACTTCTCTCCCAGTCTTCCATCTATCTGAGGTTTGTGGTTACTGATTGGTCTACGTCAGTTGTCTGCTGTATGTGTCATCTAGTTCTAACTGCCTTAATTACATTACTGTTCTATTGCAATGAAGAGACAGTTATGAAATACAGTACAGCGTGTGAGTGTGTGTGTGTGTGTGTGTGTGTGTGTGTATCTGGAACCCTGAGAAATTATGCAGTAGGAAAGAGCTGATACAAAGGAGGTTTACTTGAGTGGAGGGGAGAGCCTGGTAGATCAATAGGAGCAAAGTCAGAAGGGCAGAGAAGTGGAAACAGAGAAGGACAGAAAGTAGGACAGAGAGGAGAAAGAGAATCTATCCTGAAACAGGTAGGAACAGAAAGAGAGAGAGAGAGAGAGAGAGAGAGAGAGAGAGAGAGAGAGAGAGAGAGAAAGCTGAGGTGATGAGCAGTCCTTTTATATGCCACACCTGGAGGACCTGTACTGGTGTTAGGTGATGTCAGTAAGCTGTTGCTAGGTCGTCCCTGGGTGGAGCCTAGCAGAATTGTCTGTATATTAACAGAGGAACCATGACCAAGACAACTTTTATTGGGGAATAGCTAATAGCTTCAGATGATTGGTCCATGACCACTTGGGAGGATGACAGCATTTGGGCAGGCATGACACTAGAGTAGAAATTAAGAATTTATAAAAAAAAATAAAAACTAAAAAAAAAAAGAATTTATATTTAAATCTATAGGTAGGATGGATGGAGGGAGGGAGGGAGAGAGGAAGAGAGAGAGAGGAATATGCCAAGTGTGGACTTTTGAAACCTCGAAGCTGATGCCTAGGGAAAAACCTCCTTGAACACAGCCCTGTACCTCTTAATCCTTCCTAAACAGTACACCATCTGGGAACCAAACACTCAAGTCTATGAACCTATGCAGGCCATTCTCATTCAAAACTCCACACAAAAATGGCTTTGCCCTCTGCATTAGTTAGGGTTTTACTGCTGTGAACAGACACCATGACCAAGGCAAGTCTTATAAAAACAACATTTAATTGGGGCTGGCTTACAGGTTCAGAGGTTCAGTTCATTATCATCAAGGCAGGAGCATGGCAGTATCCAGGAAGGCATGGTGCAGAAGGAGCTGAGAGTTCCAAGTCTTCATCCAAAGGCTGCTACTGGAAGACTGACTTCCAGGCAACTGGGGTGAGAGTCTTAAGCCCACACCCACAGTGACACACCTATTCCAACCAGGCCACACCTCCGGATGGTGCCACTCCCTGGTCCAAGAATATACAAACCATTACACCCTCTATTGAATAACACAAACAACATTATATGGGGAAAATGAAAATTAAGCTCAACCGAAATATATCTTTAACAGTTCTACAAGTTACTTTGATGACCCCAAGTGATCCAGAAAGCATTCACAACCCCAAACAGATGTTGTCAATCTATAAAAACATGTTGTTTCAAACACACACACACACACACACATATATATATATATATTTGTTTAAGGTTACTTTCAACAGTTTGGCTTCTTTAGGCAAGTTATTAGAAGTGATTAGCAGGATATACAGACATATACATACAAAAATACATTGTTCAGATTCATTGCTTGGAAGAATTACATAATTCAAGATTAAATCTATGCATCTAGTTTAGGTTGTCAAAGCTGATTTCCTGGGTAATTGAAGGGATATTAAGGAAGGGTACATTACTTTCTTACAGATAGGTGAAATAGGGTGAGCACACAGTTGGTCTTCAAATTAAGTGCACAGTCTTAAATGATCTCAAGGCATATTATTAACTTGGTTAGAAGATCTTGAAGAAGTTTTAGTCTTTTTGTAGGCACTAAATATACTCAAAATAATGTACCATTATTATATTTAATGTACTGTTGCCTCTGGGATAGCTGGGATTAGCAGTCATACAGGACAGTTTATACACAAACTAGATGCCTAGTAGTAAGCTGTTATGAGGTTTAAGTTGGGATTTCAGAAAGACAAAAAAAACCTTTTTGTTAGTTTTGTCTATGATTTTATCAATCAATAGAACTTTACTTTTTTCTTCTTAGTTCCTGGATTTTGCCATTAAGTTTGTCATATTGTCATTTTGCCTTTTACAACATTTGGAATATATAATACAATTAGTTGGAGAAAGACATTTTTATTTAACTATGTATCTACAATACGTGTAGTCAGCACTTTACAAAACAGGCAGATTGAGGAAACTATGAATACTATTATTTTTTCCATTTTTATTAGTTCTTTGAGAATTTTGTGCAGTGCCTATTCATCATATTTACCCCATGCCCCAAATCCTTCCACTTTCATCCCACCCTTCTACACCCATTCAACTTTATGTCGATCAAGTACATATGGTCCTGTTTGTATATTCCTGGGTGTGTTCAGTCAAGTACATACGGTCCTGTTTGTATATTCCTGGGTGTGTTCCGTTCCACTGGAGTGTGGTAGCTTCATCTTTAGAAAAAAAAAACAAAAACAGACAAACAAACAAAAAAAGACTCTTCTTCATTCATCCCAAAGCTATCAATTGCCAATGCGCCTTTATCTGGGATTTTATCAGATTGAGTATGTACAGGTCTGTGCACTCTCTCAACTGTTGTGAATTCAAATGTGAAAGTGCCCTGCTGTTTCTTGACAACATTTTTTCCTTGTAGTCATCCAATGCTTCTGGCTTTTACTTTGATTCTGCTTTATCTTTTACAACACTCTCATGGCTATGGGAGAAGTGGGTATGACACAGATGTGCTACGAGGCCTGAACCTTCCACTGTCTCTGCAACTTGACAAGTTATAGGACTGGGTTACTCACCCTTTCGTGCAAATGGAAACTATGCTGGTGATTTCTGCATATCATAGTACTTGGATGTCCTTAGCAATAGGGTCTTATTAATAATTTCTGAAGAGAAAACAATAGTACAGGCTATGGCTGTGATATTTGAGGTCTATGGAGTCTAATTGACCAACAACTCCAAAGAGATAACACATTCCTGGTATGTTTTATTCTCTCTCTCTCTCTCTCTCTCTCTCTCTCTCTCTCTCTCTCTCTCTCTCTCTCTCTCTCTCTCTCTCACACACACTAAGTTTCTAGACTAGTAGGTTACCATATAACTTCTAAAATATCTTTAGTGTTGGTTATCACAATCTCATCTTCAACATTGCTTTCCTATCCCACTCTACTTCACCCTTCCTGTTCCATTATTTTTTAACCCCTTATATCTTTCCCTTGAAACTTCTTTCCCTCACCATAGGCCCTTAGTAGTTTCCAGATTTCCATGGACATTTCAAATGAAAGAGAGATTTCTGAAGTTTAAGATAACATTCAAAATGAGAGAAATCATGCTATAATTCATAACATAGGTCATTTGATGTCATCCCCAAACTTTCTTATGTTACTTTCATTTACACTTTAAAATTTTCATTGACATTTACTGGGTAACCCTATTCCTCTTTTTTGTCTTCCATCCTCAACTCTCTGTGTTTGACATGATCCATTTTGTTGGTAAGTTTTTTACTGAGGTTTTTAAAGTGATTTATTGAAAGTCTCATTTTCAGCATAATTTCAGTTTGGATTTTCTTTACAAAAAAAAAAAAAAAAAACAAAGAAAGAAAGAAAAAACTAAACACCCCCAACCACCATTACCACTACCACACCACCTCCATTACTGCAACCATACCACCACCACCTCTACCACCACCACCACCACCAACAACAACAACAACAAGGCTTCATGTAATGCTTTCATATCTTGGTTTGAATTCCTTATTTTATTCATTTATTCCTCATTGTGTTATTTGAATTGTTTGGGCACAGTTAAAATTTTCCTTTTGAATTTTTGAAAGTTTTTCCATGTCATTTTCATTAGGTGACATCATTATGGGATTTGTGTTTCTTGGAGGTGACATGATTTTTCCTTTTCTTTTTTTGTTGTTTTTTGTTTGTTTGTTTGCTGTGTTGGGATTGGTACATCTGGAGTTAGTTTGGTGGCTGAGTTTTTCTTTCTTTCATTTTAAATAAATTACATTTTATCTATTATCAGAGTTCTTTATCATGTTCAGGGAAGGGTTAAATAATAACAAGGTTGTGATATTTTTCACCATTAATTTATCTTTTTATTTTACTTCTGATCCCATTCACCTCTCTTCTCTGTACCCTCATCACACAGCCTCTCCCCTCCTTTTCTCCTCTGAGAAGGGGGAGGTTCCCTCCTGGGTACCAAACCAACCTGACATACCAAGTCATTGCAGGACTAGGCATATCTTCTCCCACTCAAGCCATACAAGGCAGCCTAGTTGGGGGAACAGGATCTACAGGCAGGCAACAGAATCAGGGTAAGGCCTGCTCTAGTTGTTGGAAGACCTTCATGAAGACAAAGCTGCACATCTGCTACATATGTACAAGTGACCTTGGCCCAGCTCATATATGCTCTTTGGTTGGTGGTTCAGTCTCTGGGAGCCCCTAAGAGTCCACATTAGGGGAGACACAAGGGAGTCTGTGAGGGTAACTCTAGCTGAGACTGCTAGCAATGGGGGATCTGGATCTGAAGTGGCCATCCCTGTAGTCAGGTAGGACTCCCAGTAGAGGGATAAGGACTCTAACCCACTCAAAATAGCTTCAACCCAAAATTTGTACTGCCTACAGGAACTGCATAGACAAAGATGGAGCAAAGACTGAGGATTGGCCAACCTATGACAGGTCCAACTTGAAATCCATCCTATGAGTTTGAACCAAGTCCTAACACTATTAATGATACTCTGCAATGATTTCAGACTTGAGTCTAGTATACCTGTGCTCTGAAAGAGTCACCCAGCAGCTGAGCGGAACAGATACAGAGAACCACAGCAAATGTTAGCTAGAGTTTGGGAAGTCTTGTGTTAGGGGAGAGTTGGGAAGAGTTGGGAGAGAGATTGAGGAACCTAGAAGGTTTAGAGACTCCCTAAGAAGACCACCCAAGTTGGGATTTTGATTTTCTCTTGTGTATGGAGAAATAGTCTTTATTGAATGTCTTCTGTTTCTCTGTTGTAATCTGATAACTTCAGTGGATTTGTCAAGGAGCTTGAAACAAAATATCCCCTGGAGTTGTGATGGCAGGACTTTATGCTTCTGGGTTACCTATAGTGGCTGGAGTTGTTTAGGTATCTGTGCCATACGTGTTGTCTAGGGATTCCCAGGAATCTTTAGCCTGCAGTTAGACAAGTCCCACAGAGAAAGAAAAGGGCCAATAATGGTGAATATCCCTGGAAAGGAGTGATGGAACTTGGGTGGTCTAAATGGAGGTACTGGAAAGGGGAGTATAGGTAGCCTACCTGGGTCTCTTGAGCAAGTGTTGGTTAGAGAGCTCCTGGTAGCCAGAAGGGTGTGATCAGGAAAGTCCAATAGTAGTTTCTTTCCTAATATTATATAAGAAGTATATGGCCTCTTACACTCTTGCCTCTTGCCCCCTTGCTCCTCATTCCCTTCTCCCCTCTCTCCACATGGTCATTGCTGTCCTCTACTTTTCTACTCTCTCCTTCTCTCTGACTTTCTCTGCCTCTGCTACCTTCTTAACCCCCCCCAGCCCAAATAAACTATTCTATATTTTAAAAAAAAGAGAGAAGAATATGGCAACATTTTGTTTGTTTGAAAATTCATTGAAGATGACTAATCTCTTAAAACTCCTCATGCTTATACCTACTATTGCACTTTTCATGTTACTTGTGTCAATGACTTGGTGAAGCAAGTTGATCATTGATTAGAATGAAATAAACTTGTTTGCCTCTTTCTAAATGTGCCTCTTGCCAGAATCAAAAGCCAGGGTTTTTATTGGTTATATATAATTTTTTTCCTAATGAGTTCAAATAATTGGCAGTAACAGTACAAGGTCTCCTGGTTTCAGAGGAAATGGTTGATCATGGCAGTGTTGCCTGGTTTGTGGTGTTAGAAACTTGAGAAGAGATTTGTTTACAATTCCATAATTCAGGATACAGAGTGGTAGGCATGCATGAACCTGGGGCAAATGTGGCTTTTGAAAGCTTCCCCCATTGGCATATGTCTAGTTCCTAAAGCAGTGCCACTAGCTAGGGATGTGTCTTCAAATATATGAACTTATGGGAACGGTTTGCCTTGAAACCACAGTAGCCTTCTAAGAGGCTCATTCAGCATTGCTTCAGGTTGTGATTTGAAATACTTGCCAACTCAAAAAAAAAAACACATTGGAATGCAAGTAAGTGAAGGTAATGCTATTTCAGAGACACACTTTGACTCATTCTAATTTACATAGAAATAAATACCTCACAAGCTATCATGTCATAACTATAGATTACTCGCAGACTATACCTAGTCTGCAGAACTGCAAAATTGAAATGGAACACATGTATGGCCTGTGTCTACATGACTAAGCTGATCCTGGTGTTGCAGTTTTACAAAGTCTTCTGGATGGTTTCTCATCCCTGTGGTATCTATCCCCTCTTCTCCTATATGTTTTCTGTCCTGATTTATGTATTTTCACATTGGAACTTAGTGTTTCTGGTAGTGATAACTACAGAGGTCTCAGGGAGAGAAAGAAAAATGACATGAACTTATAATCGATGATTCTAGTTTCTTATCACCATTGGAAAAAACATAGAGAGACCAATCTAAGGAATTGTGAGACATTTCTATTTCAGAGTATGCACCCGAGGTGTGAGTGTGAGTAACTCAGGGTGAGTGGGGCTCACAGACATTTGTGGTACATTTTTTAAAATCAATTAACTTAATGGTGGAAGAATTATCCATGGAAAAATGAAATAAAAGTGAATAAATTGTGTTTACTCTTCTCTTGGGGCTACATATGAAGTTTTCTGTTTTATGAGTTTGTTTGTTTGTTATTGCTTTCAATGTTGTTGTATGAGACATAATTTGACATAACTTAAGCCAGCTTTGAATTACTGTTACATCTGTCTTATTTTCCCAATTGCTGGAATTACAGGCACTAGCTGCTATGCAAGACTGGATTTCTGAATGTGTCATAGCATCAGATGTCATAACAGGAAGATCCGAAATCATGAACCAGCTAATATGGAACTATCATACAATGAAACAAAGGATGGCTAATAGTTAATGACACTTCTCTAGGACACATGGGTCACAATTGTCTCTGGCAATGTCTTATCTCAGAGCAGTAACATGACTCCTGTTGTTAATAGTGGTTTCGGATCCATTAGTCTTTAGTTGGCACGTTGTTGCCTCTTTCCTTGTGTTATCTGGTCTGTCACATTCTAGTCACAGGTAACTCTGCATCTAAGAAATGCATGTTGCCTGCACTACTATATGTCAGTTTACTTCCTACTGTGTGCATGATACAAGCCTTTGGAGAAGAAATAATTAACCTCCTGATAGTAACACGGTGGCTCTAGCTGAATGGAAAGTTACCCATCTGTAAGTCAAACAAACCTCATCTCAGTTCTTATTTTTGTCCCATCTCATTTTTCTTCAGATTAGTTTCTTAAATGCCAAGAATAGAGCTTTAATTCCTAGATTAAAGTCTAGCCTGATACATGGCTGGTTTTGATTCGCATTTGCCTAACACAGGAAGTGATATGATTACTTTTTCATTAATTCATAATGATACATGGAAAATTCAGTTTAATCAACTCTGTGGGTGTGTACAGAAACTAAATTATTCACAAGCTATACTATTCTGCCTGTGTTTGTAAAGGTCAGTAATAGAGTCTTGGGGAAAGAAGTTTATTTGTTTTTTTTTTTTGTTTGTTTGTTTTTTCTATACAATGACCTAACGTCTTTACAGTTTTTCCACTGTGAAAAATTTTAAAATTTTATTAATTGCAACTTACATTCTCTCTAAACATGATGTCTTTACTAGGCATGAAGATGGGCTTCAAGTAGGTTACAAGCTTTATGAAATCACATGCAAGGTGTTTGTTTATGTGCACACATACAACTTTCATAATATTAGTTCAATTGCTTCTGTTAGATTCTCTCAGTGATTAGTGATTATGAAATTAAGGATCAGAGAATGGAAGAGAAATGTGCTGGACTATGAATAGCACTCCACCCCAGCTGGGAGCAATACAAGCTGGGCTACACAAGCACTCCCTAAGCTCTCCAGAGACTCTCCCACTTCCAGCACTGCCTTTGAGAGAGGATTTTGAAAAGAACTCCCATTACAGCACAATTAGTTCTTTAGTGCACTGCAAAGGCACTCTGTAGAGTCCTCCAAGGCTCATAAAGAAGTAAAGTGAGTGTCCAGAGCAGGTGGGAGAGAAGAGGGAAGCATCAGGAAAACCTGTACTGGAGTGAGAATGGTGACTAAGAGCTGCTGAGAAGCTGCTCTCTGCAGGGCGAGGCAGTTCTAGCTCTAGAATGAAACATTATGCTTGAGGTCTATAGCAATGTTCACAGATTCATGGAAGTTTATGAAAATAGTTTAAGGACAGCATGAGCAGACAAATGCAGTTTGTTACGTTAAGAGCTTCAGTGTTTAACCTGAAGAACTCTGAAGGGAGAATACTGTACCCAGTCAGTCAACAACCAGATGCATATATAATTTATTTTCAAGGAGTAAGCAATTCTCATTTTGTTCTATAGATTTATAAGGTTATAAAAACCATTTCTGAGTTAACCATAACATAGATCCTGGGCATAGTTGGCCAACTCAAAACACAATTGATGTTTTTTTTTTTTTTTTTTTTTTTTTTGTATGTATGTCTTTTGTTTCGGTATTTTTTATCTTATTTTTCTTTTCTCTCTTTAAAAATTTGTTTTGGTTTTCCTTATTTTGTCTTTTTCCTTTTCTCTAAGAGAGTGAGAGTGTGTAGAGGGAATCTCTTACATACTGTGTGGAAGCATCATCTATCAATACAAATCTGATGGCCAATGAGATGAAGCAGGATTAGAAGACAGGACATCCAGAGGAGAGAGAGGGACTCTAGGAGTTAGACAGAGAGCAGGATGTTTTTGTCCTGCGCTGTGGAAGATGGACACATGAAACTGAGGCGAGATAAATATCCATGTGGCAGACATAGACTAGAATAAATGGGTTATATAAGTTATAAACTAGTAGCAGTGGGTAAACCATGTGGGAGCTTTTATTTCTTAAAGATTTTTACTCAGGACTATTTTCACTTTGGGGCGTGCATCCCTGCCATGTTTCTTTATAAAGGTTGCTAGTTTTCTGTCTTGTTCTTTGTATTGACTGTACCATTTCTTCTTTTCATGTACCTGCATACCACCTACTGTACAGTGTATATCATTGTTAGTGACGATGGCTTTTTTTATTTTTTTATTTTTAACATCATTATTAAATTTTGTTTAATTGTCTGGGGACTATGTATTGGACCATTCCCTGTGTCAGCCTTTCCTGTTGGATATTTTCTGTTTTGTGCCTTTCTGCAAAAAATTGTTTTCTTTTTTCTCAGTTAGTGTAACAATCTGTCTTGAGTAGAAATGTTTCTGTGCATAGCATTAGGATTACCCAGTGTGCTTGATTTTATACCTCCATTCTTGCTTTAGTCTTATTGATTTTGCCACTTCGGAGTACAATATGTGTAGTGTTCCTGCCTGCACGCAGACCGGCGCCTTGTCTGCATGGGCAGAACACCTTGGGGTGG
>NC_034604.1:80624406-80626302 GCF_900095145.1 Mus pahari | reverse complement strand
GGCGGTGGGCGGTCTGGCGGTGGGCGGTCCGGCGGTGGGCGGTTCGAGGACGCTGTGTTCCGGCTGATCTGGTGCGCTCCAGCTGCTGTACTCTGGTGTCCCTGTAAAAGGCAGGACCCAACAAATATGTTTTATATTTATTTTCCATTTTAGCTATGTAAATCACAATAGTGTTTAATTTTTTTTTTGAACTTTCATACCTTTTCATTTGGTTAGCAATTCTTCCAGATTATCTCCCATCCACAATCCCTCAGTAATCATTGCCATCCATTCTAAAAGATGTCTTTGCTCCAAACAAAGATCATGTGCATATCCTACATATATATACTCATTTCCTTCCTTCTCGCACTAAACAACCTTATATGTATTTCTATATTATGAGGAAAGAACAACAGCACAATATCACTTTTCTCTTTCACCTTAGTCTAGAGTGGAGACTCCAAGTCCTCTCACTTCTGTTCCCTACACGGTGGAAACCCAGACATTTTACATTTTCCTTGATTCTGTTTTCCCAATGCTATTTTTTTTTGCCTTGATATTTTAGTTCATTTAGTTCCAAAATGTTTTTTTAGGCATGCTAACTCTGTGTGCTTGTGTGCATGTGCACATGTTTGTGTTCCATTTCAGGAATCATTACTTAATATTAATATTAACTTCTAGAAAAGATTACCATCATCTTTTTTGACGTAACACCTCGTGGTTTGTTCAGTGCCTTCTCTTACCGATTTCAGACCTCTTACCTGATCTCTTAACATTTGAGCAGACACTTTCTTAGTCAACGCTTTATGCGAAACAGAGATACTGAATATTTCCTATGTTGTTTTAATGTACAGGGCACAACCTCCACTGGAGGTCTCTCCATGTTGAACTGTAGGCACCTTGTGAGAGCACTTCTTCCTTCACAACTCTATTGTCTGCCTTTCGCTTCACCATCTTTAGACAACAAGCTACTTTTGGTTCCCACCTCCTACCTCTTTCTCTAACCCTCTCTTTGTGCTGCTCATTTAAAAATATTTGATCATGAACATGGACCTGCTACTAAGGTAGTAGTCTCAGGTTTGCAGTTGTCTGTGGGGACCAAAAGAATATAGCAGTACAACATTAGAGGGACAATGTGTGTTGTCTTACTCTTCTCTTCCTCTCTAGTACTGTGATGGTCAAGAAGAGAACACACTAATATCACATCTTCATAAATTTTTAGGCATAGATGATTGTTTGAAGTGAGTTCCATTTAGACAACTATTACCTCATTGCAGATTCCTGGGCACTTTGCTCTCTCCATTAAGATATAGTTTAGATGGGAAAGAACACTTTTATTTGTTAGTTTGCTTTATCACTAGTGCTTAAATGAATACCTAGCATAATTTAATGAATGAATAGATGTACATTCAAAATAATATTGAATGGTAAACTAGCATGAAGTTTTGAAAATGTTTGCTTGTAATAGCTTTCCGTTTTTGTTATAATAAAACATTTTCTTCTGTAAATAGGTACACAAAATTTTCTTGATTTATGAGAATAATAGTTAACAGATTCAATCTTTACATTTAGCTTCATTTTCACTGAATGCTGAAATATAAACTATTAGTCATGTAATGAATGTTAAGAGGTTTTAAACCTGTAAAGATGAGTTTTAGTATGTGTCTCCTACAACACCAATACTCTCAAAGATTTTCACCTTCTGAATAGTAGATAATATGTGTTTTTACTAAGCATCAGTTTATTTACATCAGTGTCTGGCTCTTTCCTGTGATGTATATGTCATCCAGATTACAGAGAAATTCAAAGCCAAGGCCATGGCTGGTGGACAGGAATAAACTCATCCTCTTTATCTATAGTCAAACAGTGATAGAAACATGGGTTCATGTTGGTTAAGCATTGTCTTTACATGGGGAA
>NC_034604.1:80618490-80624053 GCF_900095145.1 Mus pahari | reverse complement strand
CACACACACACACACACACACACACACACCCCTTGGTCTAAATCTGAAAGAGCAAATATTTACTACCTATAGGAGAATTGGATGCTAACCTTGAAATCACAGGGTCCTATGATTGGCTTTATGCTGGGAGCCCTGTCCATCACTGCTTAGTACAGCCACTTATTGCATTCCTGTTGACAGTCCGAGTGCTTTACCATGTGCTTTCCATTCATTAACTTTCCATTCATTAACTCCATCTCTGTTGTGCTCACAGATTTAATGAAAAGGCTTGCAAGAGAAGAGATCACATTTTTGTTTCCTCTCAGTGCTCCAGAGGCTCCTTCTCATTATTCTTTACTGGACTCTTCTCATGACCCTAAGCACTAGTGATAACCTGATAACCCATCTTTGTCTACAAGATTTTCTTTTTAATCACTCCTTTACTTTTAATCACTGGTGAGTGGTGATTTCCATCACCAAGGTTACAAGAAAATATTGGATGCAAACACTCTTCTTCAATCATTGAAAATCATTTAATCAGGTCTATCAATAAATCACATTGGAGAGCTCTTAAACTTTATTCAGTATTAGTTTTTCATTCTCTTACATTTTTAATAATTTAATGTGTATTCTTTCAATAACTTTTCTCTTTTACCTCTGATCTATTCTTTTATTCTCAGTACAGAGTTATAATGAGCTTCATAAGGTAAACCAGACAAGGGTCACTTCTTTGAAGCAGCCCCAACTCTCACCAGACATACTGATGTGTTCATTTGCCATAGATAGAAGCCTCATCCTCCATGGCTGCTGAAGCTTAGGTAACATCTCCAATGAAAATATTTCTAAAATAATCTCCCCTTTACAATGAACATCCATTCTTTCAGTTCTTTTGTTCTAGAAATCCCTGGCTAAGCCAATGAGTGATGTTCCTTGTGAGTTAGTACCCTGGGAAATGAAGGATATAGTGGTGACTTTGCACTGCAATTGTCATAGCTACAATAAGCATGGTTTTGTTTCTACTTGAGAAACTCTCTAATTTTATCTTGCCAAGTTTGAAATGGTTATTATATTTTTGATCCTTTTGCAAAATATAGACTCAGCATGCCTCAGTTTGGGCTAATTATCATCTTAATGTATAATACATGCAATTTAGAGATTTTAGAATACACTAATATGGAAGGAAAACAGAAGGCTAATTCATACTTAATAGCCCAAATCTCATGGTTCTGCCACAACAAACAGTGATATTCACACATATTCCAAATTGAAATCAATATTACACTTGGAACATGTGCCATTTGGGATTTTTCATCCAACCATCTTGTCCTCTGTTTAAAGTAGTATGAGCTGATGGAATTATATGCTTCAGCGGTATAGGATGGACATAGTATTTTTCATCATATATCAGGAAGCATATTTATTTCTCTGGGAGGAAGGATAATTATATCTGTAAACTTCGTGCATTTATGTGAGATTTTCTAATTAGCTAATAACTGGTTTTAAAGCAAAGATCATTGCTTGTTTTTATTCTTAGAAGGACACCAGGAATTCTGAAAGAAACTGTCAAGCTAAAGAAAATATTGAAAGGATTTCAATACTAGAAGGAACTTTGATAGAGTCTCAGTTAACAATTAGATTTTTCATTTGTCAACAAAATATTTCACAAAGAAAATACTTACCCTTGAAACTATCTCCTGGGACTGAAATCTCTCACCAGTTTGTATTTCTACAATAATTAGAGCCCCCACATTTCCCATCAACCATGGAACTATGATGTGCATAGTGACTGAGAAATAGTCTTTCATATTCTTTATCTTGTCATCTTGTTTCTTTTCTCTATCTCTCACCACTGATACTGTCATTGTCACTATCATTTTTTGCCACTTCAGGGATCCATCATTTTTTTGATAAATTGCTATGTGTCAAGAGCAATTCAAGTACATTAAATGATTATTAGTATAAAATATCATGACATATTCAATAAAAACATAACTGGAGACATTATTACAAATATATCAAAACCTTAACTTTAGGATCTCATTTTGATTGAGAATAAAGCTGAGTCTTAGCATTATCCTACTAACTTTTCTTTCTCCCTCCCTCTCTCTCTTTCTTTCTTTCTTTCTTTCTTTCTTTCTTTCTTTCTTTCTTTCTTTCTTTCTTTCTTTCTCTATTTCTCTATTTCTCTCTCTCTCTCTCTCTCTCTCTCTCTCTCTCTCTCTTTCTTTTTCTCAATTTTTATTAGGTATTTTCTTCATTTACATTTCAAATTCTATCCCGAAAGTCCTCTATACCCTTCAAGTCCTCTATACCCTTCATCCCTTGCTACCCTACCCACCCACTCCCACTTCTTGACCCGGGTGTTCTCCTGTACTGGGGCATATAAAGTTTGCAAGACCAAGGGGCCTCTCTTCCCAGTGATGGCTGACTAGGCCATCTTCTGCTACATATGCAGCTAGAGACATGAGCTCTGGGGGTACTGGTTATTTTATATTGTTCCACCTATAGGGTTGCAGACCCCTTCAGCTCCGTGGGTACTTTCTCTAGCTCCTCCATTGGGGGGGGGGGAACACTGTGTTCCATCCAATAGCTGACTGTGAGCATCCACTTCTGTGTTTGCCAGGCACTGGCATAGCCTCACAAGAGATGGGTTTATCAGGGACCTTTCAGCAAAATCTTTCTGGCGTATGCAATAGTGTCTGCATTTGGTAGCTGACTATGGGATGGATCCCTGGGTGTGGCACTCTCTGAATGCCATTCTTTTGTCTCCAACTAACTCTTTTTTACATTGATGGTTCTAGCCATTAGTTGACTATTGTAATTTGGAGATATGGAATACATCAATATTTTCGTGAACAATAAATAAATTCAATTATTATAAAGTTTCTGATGTCAGTGCCTTTATAAAAAAGAATTATTTCACTCAATTTTTTAAAATATCTATGAACTGACAAATATGATTACTATTACCTCTGATGTACAGGTCAGAAATGGATTCTTGATGTATTAGATATTTTTATGACCATGTAGGTAAGATATGGAGAGGCTAGAATTGAAATCAAGTTTGTTTTTTTTTTCCAGAGAAACACAAACTTGCTCAATACATACCCAGTTTACGTTAGTTAATTGAAATCATTTTGTAATGTTGGGTTGTTCAGGTTTTTAAGTGGAGAAAACCATTGATATTTATTCTTTGAATTTAATTCTTCTAATTCTACCTTGAGAATGGTTTAGGTCTAGTAGGTAAGTATTCATCTTCTTGTTTCAATATTGAATGTGTATTTTTACTTAGTATTCTGCTAATTACTCATTCAGGTATCTGGATATTATGAAGAACGAAGAACACATTCTTCCCTCCCACAGTGACTTAAAACTACTTCATATCATCACTATCAGTTCTTGGTACATGGCCTCAGCTGTAGCAATAGGTACTGCTTTTGCTTATGACAAGGATTCTAACTTTGAAGAGGCTGTTTTATGTTAAATTTGATAATAGAAATAGTTACTTGACAAATATAAACATGTGTTTAAAGTTAATACATATTTTAGAACACTAATGCTGCTTCATACATTTTATTTTCCCAGTGAAGAAAAGTATCGTAGAAGACTACAATCAACCCCATCATTATTGAAGTATAAAGGATCTTAGAACTCTTTATATTTTCTTTTTCTTTTAGAACTGTCTGTGGCTTCCATAATTTTGCTGAGGATTAAATACGGAGGTTTCTTAACCTTCCCAGACCCTTTTAACATGACAATTATCTCACATTACCAAAATACACTGTTTATTAACAGTAAACTAACTATCTACCTTTTTATTTATTATCTAGGACCATCCATATTTCTAGCTTCTCATTGCTCTTGTATGTATGTATGTATGTATCTGTGTGTATGTACATATGTATGTATATATGTATGAAGAAATGACTACATTGCTTCAGCTTTGTGAAACTACTGCTTCCATCTTCAAACATTCCTTTGGCAGCTTCTTCACTTCTCCCAACCTTTTTGGAATTAATGAAAAATCTGATATGGATTACATTTTGGCTGAAGAGTATATTGTGACTGGGGTGATCTCATAAAACTTTCTCCATAGACACAGCAAAACTGTCTCCCTGTTTTGTAACTTGTGTACTGACTAGAATCACTCTCTAAGGTTCCCTTGAGGACAGTCCCCTTGGATTTGGAGCTTGGTTTTCTGTTATGAGACATGTAGCCTTTGACTTAGCTCAGATTTGAGCATGCCTTTTTCATCAAACGCAATCATTTTGTGCTTTTGATTGAAAGTGAGAAGTTTGTAACTCTTCATTTCACTTGAATATCTAGAGGTCATTATAGAGCTGTTGACTGACCTAATTTCAAAATTGGTAGTCTCAGGAAACAGGAAGGTATCAAGAGATAGAGAGCAATGTGAGAATGGTTGCTTATTAGAGCAACCAGAGAACACAAAGCATTTATTGGGTAAGTTTGCTATTTTTATGTTTGAGGTTTATGCTACTCCCAAACAATCACAAGATTAATAATAAAGATCCCTTTGCATAAATCACTATAATAGATGTAATATTAATAAGACTTACCTAAAAACAGTCCAAAAGACATAGAGCAAATGGACCTATTGGAAACATAGATCTGTTCAATTAGGAGATGCCACGTACTTTATATTGTAAAAGTCATAGCATATATGATACACATTTAGGAGAAACACAATAGATTGGCACCCTAAACTGCAGCTGAGAAACAATGAGAGACTAGTCACAGGGGCTCACATCACAGCCATTCATTAGCTGAATGCCCACTCGGGAGAGAACAAACAAGCAGTCAGCACTAGACCATGAGATTATTTATTCATGGTGAATGAAAGCAGTCATGCATGACCAGTACAACTCTTCATCTTTACCTGTACAGATTTAAATATTTTTAATGGCAATGATGTTCATAAGATTTGACTGTATAAATTGTAATAAGAACATAGTGGAACACATGTCACTATAGAATGGTGGGGCATCTTTTGGGTATATTCCCAAGAGTGGTATTGCTGGGTCTTCAGGTAGATCTATTTCCAATTTTCTGAGGGACCTCCAGATTGATTTCCAGAGTGGTTGTACCAGCTTGCAATCCAACCAGAAATGGAAGAGTATTCCTATTTTTCCACATCCTTGCCAACATGTGTTGACACCTGAAGTTTTGATCTTAGCCATTCTGACTGGTGTAAGCTGGAATCTTAGGGTCATTTTGATTCATTTTGATTTGCATTTCTCTGATCACTAAGGACTTTGAACTTTTTTTTAGATGCTTCTCAGCCATTTGAGATTCCTCTGTTGTGGATTCTCAATTTAGATATATAAACTATTTTTTTGAGTGGGTTGTTTGGTTTTTCTGGTGGTTAACTTCTTGAGTTCTTTATATGTTTTGCATACTAGCCCTCTATCTGATGTGGTGTTAGTGAAGATTATTTTTCCCCAATCTGTAGGTTGCCTATTCGATTCATCTTATTAACTATGTTCTTTGCCTTATAGAACCTTTTCAGTCTCATAAGGTCCCATTTCTTAATTCTTTTCTTTTCTTTTCTTTTCTTTTCTTTTCT
>NC_034604.1:80616355-80617734 GCF_900095145.1 Mus pahari | reverse complement strand
AAAGAAAGAAAGAAAGAAAGAAAGAAAGAAAGAAAGAAAGAAAGAAAGAAAATAAAAAAGGAGCAAGTTGAGCAAGCCAGGGGAGGCAAGCCAGTAAGTAACATCCCTCTATGTTCTCTGCAACAGCTTCTGCTTCCTGACCTGCTTGAGTTCCAGTCCTGACTTCTTTTGGTGATGAGTGAGGAAGTGTAAGCTGTAACCCTTTCCTCTCCAACTTGCTTCTTGGCCATGATGTTTGTGCAGTAATAGAAACCCCGACTAAGACAAATTTGTACCAGCATAGTGGGGTATTCCTGTGACAACCTGACCATGTTGTAGGGAGGACTATGGAAGGACTTTGGAACTTTGTGTGTTAAGAGCTCTGTGGGATGTTGTGTAGGAGTTGGAAGATAATGGTAAGAACAGTGCAGAGATGGAGACATTATGAAATTTCAGAGGGAAAATTAAAGTCTCTTAGGGCTGTTGCTGTTTTGATTGTGAAGATTCTGTGGCTTTGGTTGGCTGGGGATGAAGAATCAGCTGTCATTAACAAGATACCAGAACTACTAAAGAGAAATCATTGCATTACTAGGACCATTGATGCTGGTTAGCTGGAGCTAAGAAATTAGTGGTGATTAAGAAGAAACCAGAAACATTGAGGTGAAATCTTCTGGGAAGTGTTTCTAAGGGCAAAACGAGGCTGTGTTCCAAAGATAGCCAAGGTAGTAACTCGTACTGCAGTGGGATTTGGTAATATCTAAGAGTCACCCAGGTGGTACTGGTTTTGAAGGCATGAAGGACATAAAGAGCAGCTGAGGCTTGACACTTTGAGAGACCATGGAAGGCCGAAAGTGCAGTCTCAGTTGCAATTGATGGCTCAGGACTGAAGGGGTCATGCAAGAGAGTTGAGCATTGGCACCATGAAGAGAACCTATGAAAGGCTATTGGTAAAGCTTAGTTACAGTGGAAGATAGCAGTGTTTTGGAGATGCCAGTAACATGAGATGACCACCAAGAACAGTGGAGTGCAGGCATCTGGAGCGGAGAAGACAAGGAGTTCTACAAAGGGCAGGACTGAAGAAGTGACCCAAGCCCTTGGAAGAACCCAGAAGATCATGAGTTGGATCCCCGACATTGGACTGTTGGAGTCTGATTTTGATTTTGCTTGTGATTGTGCCCTGATATTTTTCTCTCTTGTAGGAAGAAAGTATTTTAGTAATCCCATAGTTAAGAGACTTTGAATTGTAAAAAGACTTTGAATTTAAAAAAGATTGGATATTTTAGAGGGATTGAAATTTTAAGAATTTGTAAAGACTGTGGGACTTTTAAAGTTATTTAGGTCTTGTGGATAAATAAGAAAGTAAGGGTTGAGGCTTAATAGTGATGTGTTTTTGTGTCAAG
>NC_034604.1:80568484-80616125 GCF_900095145.1 Mus pahari | reverse complement strand
TAAGCTGAATAAACCCTTTCCTCTCCAACTTGCTTCTTGGCCATGATGTTTGTGCAGGAATAGAAACCCTGACTAAGAGAAGGTTCTTGATCTACTCGGACTTGAGCTTTATGCAAGGTGACAAGTATGGGTCTATTTTCATTTTTCTACATACAGACAGCCAGTTATGCCACAGGGTCACATGTTTCACTATGTTAATAGAGGCCTTATTTGTGATAGTCAGAAGCTGGAAACAACCCAGATGACCCACGCCAGAATAGATACAGAAAATGTGGATCATTGAATTGAATACTATTCCACTCTTAAGAACAAGGACATCCTGAGTTTTGCATGCAAATGGATGTAACTTGAAAATATCCTGGTGAGAGTGAATGGGATAGGGGGTTTTTGGATGGGAAATGAGGAAATTTAAAAATGTAAATAAAGAAAATATGTAATAAAAGAAAGAAAAAAAGAAAGAAAAAAGTATCATCCTGGGTGGGTTAAATCAAACCCAAAAGAACATGCTTGTCACTAATAAGTGAATATTAGCTGAAAAAAGAAAAAATAAATAAAAGAAAAATAAAGAAAAGTACAGAATACCCAAGCTACAGTCTACAGAACTCAAAAAGGCTTACAAGCTGAAGGGCCCAAGTCTCACTTTCGAGGGAGAAGAAAGCAATCATAATTGGGGAGGGGGGTAGGGACCTGGAAGGAAAAGTGGGGTAAAAGGGGAACCTGATCTGGTATTGGGTAAGAGAAAAGGACTGAAGCCCTGAAGACCAGCAGAAAGAATGGAAACAGGCAACCTTGAGAAGTAGGAGGTTGGGGGGACCCTCCAGAATATACCAGAAACCTGGGATGTGAGAGACTCTCAGAACTCAAAGGAAGGGACCTTAGATGAATTGCCTGAAACTAGGGAGAGGAAACTTATAGAGCCTACCTCCAGCAGGAGGACAGGGCATCAACTAAGGGAGGGGTTGCCACCCTACAGTCAAAACTCTGCCCTATAATTGTTCCTGCTGAAAGAACTGAAGGGATGGAAGTGGAGAGGAGCCTGAGGAAAAGGTCCAGTGACAGGCCCAAAGTGAGATCCAGCTCAAGGGGAGGTCTCAAGGCCTGACTCGGAGGCTATGGAGAGCTCACAAAATGGACCTAGCATGACAGCACCCAACAAGCAGCTGAAAGAGTTAGATGCAGATTACACCCAACCAATGAGCAGAAGCAGCTGACCCCTGTTGTTGAATTAGGGAAAAGCTGAAAGAAGCTGAGGAGGGTGACTCTTTAGGAGGACCAACCATCTCAATTAACCTGGACTCCCGAGGTTTCTCAAACACTAGACCACCAACCAGGCAGCATACTCCAGCCGATATGTGGCCACCAACACATATACAGCAGAGGACTGTGGAGCCTGGGTTCAGTCAGAGAAGATGCACCTAACCTTCAAGAGACTGGAGGGCCCAGCGAGTTTAGAGGTCTTGTTATGTGTGGGGTGGGAGGTGGGGAGGTTGGCAACATCCTCATGGAGACAGGGTGGTGGGGAGGAGTTTTGGGGTATGGAACAGTTGGAGGGTGGAGGGGGTAAGTAAAATCTGGATTGTAAATAAATAAGTAAGTAAGTAAATAAATAAATAAATAAAAGAAAAAAATTGTAATAACTATCTGGTAGGAAGAACCCCACTGAAAGAAATAAATATAATTCCTCCTCCCCCTCAAGAAAGCAGCACTAATACCTGAAATTCAATACTGTGAGAGGAAATGTCCAAAAGTTGGCCATAGCAAGGAACTTCTTTGAAATTTGTGTAGATAGACCCTGAAGATAAACCAGAAAAAAAGCTTCCAGAGAAACTATTGGCAATTAAATAGCTCCCTACAAATGCTTAGGCAAATGTATGAAAACCCTAACTAAACTCAT
This sequence comes from Mus pahari, assembly GCF_900095145.1. NCBI lineage: Eukaryota > Metazoa > Chordata > Mammalia > Rodentia > Muridae > Mus > Mus pahari. The sequence goes on along the minus strand of NC_034604.1, from coordinate 80,614,231 downwards.
GGGATCATGAAAATAGAAGGCCAGTTGGTTGATATATGAAAAAATTCAGAAAGGTTATGATAAGAGTATAATTGTGTGTGTGTGTGTGTGTGTGTGTGCGTCAGTGTAATCACAGTACATTATGTATAGTATTAAAATGTTCAAAATATAAAAGAACTAGTGTAAGTCCTTTACAACATTTGGTGTTTCTCCAAGAATAGTAAAGACACATAGCAAAATTTAGAGTTAAAAAATGGCATTGAAGTCATTGCCCTTGCTTTAGAAGAGTCCTCTGTTACATGAGTGGGTGTGGATCTTGGAAGTTGTGAGAGATGCAAAGAAGCACAGTAGCAGAGGAAAAACAGAAATGGGAGGCAGGTGACCAAGCAAAGCAGGCCTGGGCTGCTTCTCAGGATACTACTGGTGCTGCAGTTTCTATTCCAAGTGCTGTGTGATGTTTTATTTCAATAATGTTTAATTAAAATATGACTACATTCCTTCTCTCTTTCAATGTTGCACATGCACTCCTCTCCCTCTCCCTCTCCCTCTCCCTCTCTCTCTCTCTCTCTCTCTCTCTCTCTCTCTCTCTCTCTCTCNCACACACACACACACACACACACACACACACACACACCACCACCATGGCAACTAATATCTAAATATACGATGGGTCATTTGGCATCTCTTTTGGTGGTCATACTAGATTCTCAGAGCACCATGAGACACAATAAATAAATGAGGTGTCTGAGCTCCTGTGGAGCTGTTCCAATGATTTCACCTCTTCCTAAATCAGATTCCTCAGGAGAGCGCCTCTCAAAGCAGAATCAACACAAGTATTCACAGCCCATCTCCTTCAGAGAAATAATTATGCATCACTGTGAGTTCCCTAGCCACTTTTCCTTCATTTCCATGTTCTAAATTACCGGTTCAAATGTCCTTTCCTCGTCGAGATGGAAAAGAACATGATACCCAGTTTCTTTTCTGCTGAAGGGCTAATAATGAGAAAATATTATGTCTATCTTTGGCAAGTACATACCCCAGGAGAAATCTAAAGAGTTGTTTCAACTAAGATCACATTACGAGTAGAAACCTTTATCATTTCAACTCATGGAAAATATTTTGGGTTATTTTGTATGTTTTTTTTTTTTTTTGTCTTTAGAAGTTTACTTGTGTGTGTGTGTGTATGTGTGTGTGTGTGTGTGTGTGTGTGTGTGTGTGAGAGAGAGAGAGAGAGAGAGAGAGAGAGGAGGGGTAGTTTCAAGGATTATGCTCTGGAGCGATACAATCACCAGTGTCTTCTTTGAATAAAATGTATTCTATATTTTAGTTTAGTTCTGTGGGGTGAAAAACATTGCTATCATTCTTTGTATTAAAAAAAAAAAACACAAAAGTTTTTAGACCCTCAAAATAGTAGAAGGGTAACTTCTGAAGAAAATAATTACCATTTGCTTACTTTATCAAGGTGTCCTTGTAAAAAGCTTATTAGAACATATGGAATGACCAAATCTGAAAATCATTTTTTTTTTTGCTATCAAAATGAGTGATAAAGACAGTGTTTATTATTTTAGAGTGGTGAGTCATACCTTTCTAAGATAGTAAAGTCAGATGCTGATTAATTATCCTGGTATACTGTTTTCCTGTGCATCCAATGCATACAGCTCTCCCTACCAAACTCACAGGATGCAAACTCTCCCTATACCAGGATGTCCGGTCCAGTCAGCTTGGCCAGGCAATAGTCTCTAATCAGTCAGTGAAATGGTGACCTATATTCACAAACATTTACTTTATAGATTCAGTGAGAGTTCCAAATCAGTTGACTATAGTTCAATCACTTCAAAGATTTAAGAATGGGACTCGAGAGTCTCAAAGCTAAATAATAATAATAATAATAATAATAATAATAATAATAATAATAATAATAATAGTACATCTGTGGGTGGAGCCGGAGTCTTAGCCTGCTTGCTCTCTCCCATGGTCTTTGAGCACCCAGAATCTTACAGGCCAATACTTTCAATGCGTACCTCTCTCTCTATTTCCTTCCTCATTCAGAATTCTTGGGTGAGAATGCTTGGTCACAGGTTGTAGTATATAAACCTGATCAGGATCAGTAGTCAGTACTCAGTACTTAATTTACATAGGTCCACTTGAGGGTCTCACAAAATTCTGACTCAGCTTATTTAGTATGTCAGATGCAAGGCCTTGATACCTACATTTCCAAGTCTCCAGAATTGCAAATCAATAAGCTGATCTGTAAAGCAACTTAGTAAATATTTTTTTTGAGGCTGAATTTTAATTATATTTCTCTTTCTTCCCTTCCCTCCAAATGTACCCATATACCTTTCTCTGCTCCTTCATCCTTCAAATTCTTTTTCCATCAATTGTTATTGCATGTATATATACAATAACAGATAAGTGTAGTCTTCACCCCCTACCAAGGAGACATCTCTTTGTTATAGATGGAAATCACTATCAAAATCTACAACCTATCAAAATGCAGAGTTGTGGAGCCCAGTGGACACATATACACAATTTTTGTACCTCTGTCCCAGAAAACATTGTAAGAAGAGGGAAAAAGATTTTCAGTACCGTAGCAGGGAGAGTTTGCTGTGAGATTGTGTCTCTTAGTAACATCAGATGCTACACCTAAAGTATCACCAATGTCACTGTCCCAACACGGGCTGAACACGAAGGGCAACACTGAATATGCTGAACTGACAGAGAAAAGGCATATGAGGCTTAGTTAATGTTTTAGGCCTTATTTTTTTTTCTTTCTCTTTCTCAGTGCTCTCTTCTCCTGAAGTGTGAAAGCAGTCATTGACAATAAATATGTATGTAACATGTAATAAGGAATAAATACGTATGTAAGTTCCAATAAAACTTTATTTACAAAAAAGACAAGAGGGCACCGGCTGCTGCCAACTCCGTTCTAGATTCTGCCTCAGCTATCAGCTTACTCACTAGACTTGAAAGGAAGGATTGCAGAGCAGAGGTGCAGAGCAAGGATGTGTAAGTTTGTGAAGTTTGTGTGAAACCTTTTCCCATCTTCCAAGGGCCACTTGTTAAAATGTCAGGAATCTGGGGGCCAGTTATTAAGCTGTTAGTATATATGAAGAGGCACTGGTGAAGTGTTTTGACACAGTAATCAGAAATGCTACTATTAGAAACATTTACTTTTCTTTTAAGGTGGGGTTCATAAATACACCATTACTACCTCCTTCAGCACTAATACCGACTGAAATTTTAAAAAATATAAACACAAATATATTTGCATGCATTTACATTAATATAAAATGGAACAGCTGTTACTTATGCTGGTATCTACCAAGTATTTTGTTAAAAATTGGCAATTCAGCTAAATCCCTAGCTCAGTGGTGGACTACACTTAGCAAATGCGAAGCCCAGGATTAATGCCTGGTTCTTACTAATGCTTTTCCTTAATTTGGGAAAAAAAAATTTAACTGAAGAGTTGCTAAAAATTCCTCAGTTTGGGTATTTGTTTTTTTGTTTTGTTTTGTTTTGTTTTTTGTTTTGATGTTGATAAATTGTTGGCAGATATTTAAAAAACAGCAACTACCAGCTAATGAATAAATGTGGCCCCGTTAATGAACCTTATATAATATCATCTCCTTTGTATCCACCATACATGCTTAATATTAGACTCGACAGTATTGAAGTCAAATTTTTGAAAATGAAAGGATTTAGTTCCTCTGGCAGGAACAATAAATATTTCTTATGGAGAGTTTAATTGCCATTTTTATTAGATTTTCCTGTTATCCCTGGTATAAGTACCAGCTGAATTTGGAAGTGTTTAAGATTGAAAGTACTCCTTAAAAGTACCCACTTATATTTCATTTTATAAATAGTTCCCTACAATTTGCAAGGTATAAATAGGATTTCCTCTTGATCATGTGTTGAAATTCTAGCCTACAAAGAATAGAATCAAGATTAGGATTTGATTAGGGGATAAGTTGGAGAACTGATGAATAGTATCCAAACCTTTTAGAGAGGTGTAATTTTTCTTTCTACAAAATAAAAGCCCGGAGAAACAGGAGAAAGCTACCCCTGTTCCCTACATCTGCTTATGCCCGATCTTAAACAGCCTTCAGAACTATGTGAAACATTTCTGTGTTGTTTTAAATAATCATGTAAATCTATAGTATTCTGTCATAGGAACTTGACTCATCTAAGGCAATGACTGATTAAAACATATCTAGTTAACAGCAGTACTGGATGTGACTCTCAGATTTCTTGATTTCCTAGACAGATTGGAGTCCACAGTCCATAGGCCTTCTTCAGTGAGGTGCAGTGAGCTCCTCGTGTGCACAAGTGGTGCACATGATGTCACTTGGATAGTTCAGTTACAGCTGTACCTTCTCTTACAAATCATAGATTCTTCTTCTCAAGTCATTTTAATATGCTGAAAGTTTGTAATTCAGCAGGGGAAACATAAAAGATGAAACTAATCACTCTGCAATGCTAAATTGGGAAGATTTAAGAGGGGAAGTAAAATTAGCTCTGTGTTTAAATATGTATTGAAATGTTTATTAAGAAAATGGCTGTATACATGATGAATAAAAAAAATCACGATATAATGTTTAGCCTACAGACTTTCAACAACGACATTCATAAAGGCCAGTTCCTTCTGTACTTTTATATACCAGTCTCTCTAGGAAAGAAAGGGAGATTTAGAGTGGTGTGAAGAGTTGACAAAAAAAAAAACAAAAAACAAAAAACAAAAAACAAAAACAAAACAAAACATAAAAACCCTTAAAGTATATGTATTCCAAAAACAAATGATATAGATACATCACAGAGTTTGAAGAAGTTTGCTTCTCAAATGACCATTTAAGAGCCTTATTTGCTACACCAGGGATAAGGACTGGATAGGGACTCTGTTAGGCATTTGTGACACTCGACTTTTGATCGTTCATTTAAGAAGCACCCTTACCACACAGAGACTCATTTACTCACATTTAGAAGACTGCAACAGCAAACTTGCCCTGGTCCCTGGAAAGCAGCCTGGTACATTTCTTCCCATTTCAAGTTTATGCTTCTCTTTTCTTTGTTTCTCTGTTTTCTTTGACTTTAGATTCACAGCCTGCCTCTCACAGTGGATGGGATATTTACATCATCAAAACAAGCAAATGCCACAGACAAGAAATCCTTTTTAAAGAGAGCTTATTTATTTTGTACCTTAGGCTACATTTGTCAGTCTTTCACAAAATTTCACAAAATTTCTTAACAGCATGAAAGAAGATGTTAAACAAGGCAATGAAAAGCCAGCGTGCCAAGTGGAGATAACTAGCTGTAGTCAGTCCTGATGGGGGCAGTGGTTTGAGGGAATAACACTCAGTGGATTTCCAAGTAGCAACATAGAGACAGAAAAGACTAAGTCTTAGGCCAGGGCAGTCGCCTGTATTTTATCATTTACTTCTTTGAACACTGTCAACTGGGCATGGGGAGAAACCTATGGAACATATCTGTCCTCAGGAACATATCTGTCATCAGTACCCTAAGTTTTTGGAGCTTTGGGTGAGTTTTCTAGGGTCTTGCCTGGCTCTAACCAAGGAAGGTTTTAGGATTAGAAGAAATCTGAAGCTTTGCCGTTCAGATGACTCAAGTCTAGTAGAAGTGTAATAGCCTTCAATGCCACTTCTTTTATTCATTATTATTTGGAGTTTGCATATGGAAAGTGAGAACAAATTCAGCTTATTATCTACACTGAAGTGCTTTACTTGATTTTCAAAATTTAGTTGTGTCCAATCTCTGTTTACCTGGTCCATTTTTTATGCTCCCTTCCCGTCCCATCTCTTACAAGCTCTTTTCTAGCTCTTTGAAAATTATTCTTTAAGTTACTTTGCTACAACAAAGTTTTGCCTCCAGGTGAAATCAATAGTGTTACTCATAGAGGTCTTTTACGGGCTGGAGAGATTGTGTGCATTCATATTCTGGCAGGTCCCTTTTCCTAACTTAATTCCCATTTTCTGTTTTGCTTAAGGGATTACAACACTGTCATCCAGAAGATATTAGAGTCTAACTAGACAAGTTTCTGTTTCCTTTCTTTTCATGTTGACAGACAACTGCAGGCAGTGAATGTTAACAGTAATGGGAGCAAAAGTCTCGCCAGATCCTCTGATTTTTTTTGTGCATTTCCTTAAGGCAGTAGGGCTTGGAGATGGAAACCCAGCCTCCAATGAACCTGAGGGTAGATGAAATCTGCATTTCTTTGACATACTTCAAAAATGATAGAAGCAGTTAGCCTCTACTTGCAGTAGCACACTCCCAATGACATGACTAAAAGGTAATTTCTGTCTTGGTCACTTAATTAAGCCTTATACAGGTTTCATCTTTATTTTAGTTCAAAACTGAAGTGCCCAAAGCTAATTTTCTTGGCTGTGGATGGTCCCACAACTGTGTGCCCCAAACCCCAGACAATTTTCTTGCTAGCTTTCAGCCCCATAACACAAATAATCACAGATGAAACCCTTTGCAGACCAAATTACGAATACAGATCTTGGCTGAGTGCAACTGTTAAGAGAGCAAGTAATTAAATATAAAAAAATCAAGACAAAAATACATTCACCATAACATACATTATTTATTTTCATAATCAGGAATATTTCAAACATAAAAATTAACTCTTTGTCAAGGAAGACATCTGACATCTGACACCTAGCAAATTTTTAATTCAGAGCTTATTCCTCAGGGAAATCATACTCTAAATGACTTTACAGTCTCTTTTGTCTCTTATGTCTCAGAGAAAAAAAACTACATTCACAATATAATAGTGTATCGAGTACTCAATATTAATTTATCTTCATTTTATTTATTTCAAATAACCAGCTGTTATTAAGACTAGAGTGAAAAGTTATTTTCTTTCAAGTACTATTTTGGAGAGGAAAGGGGGAAAATATGGATGCACAGAGAATTAAAATAAATTAATCTGATAATATAAGTGAATTGAACAAGCTGTGCAATATAAATATTTTAATCACTTCTTGATCTAGAAGTGCCACATCTACAAAATGAGCAATTATGGTGTACCTCTTGGGAGTCAACTCTAATTACAAAGCAGTGGGATGTTGCTAAATGTTAATACGTGTAAATATCAAACATCAGGCTCTTAAAATTTCATGTGATTTTTTTTAAAGATTTATTTATTTATTTATTATATGTAAGTACTCTGTAGCTGTCTTCAGACACCCCAGAAGAGGGACTCAGATCTTGTTACGGATGGTTATGAGCCACCATGTGGTTGCTGGGATTTGAACTCTGGACCTTTGGAAGAGCAATCGGGTGCTCTTATACACTGAGCCATCTCACCAGCCCTCATGTGAATTTTTTAAATCCATGTTTTATGCCTGCTTCCTCTAAATACTTTTGCTGCAATTACATAAATCTGGGAGCTGAGGAGCACCATTCATTTTGTAAATATGTTATCTGAAATATAAACTATTACTATCCTGAAAAACAGGTATTTTAAAACTATATGGTGAAAATTAGTTCTTATTGTCTAGGAAGATTGCTCATATTGTAACATATTTGATATGAAACCACACAAACCCGAATTTGACTTATAGATATCATGATTAAAACATCCAGTTGCAGTAGAATGTGTTTCTCATCTTAGTACAGGGAAAGAGGAGCCAAGGTGAATTTCTCAGGCTTGCTAGGTAATCACCCTAGAAGAATAAGGACATTTCAGGCCCATACAATGCCACATTTTAACAAAAAATAAGGATGGCTTCTGTTTGTGTGCACATATAGATGCACACACAAGGATAAAGACACATATGTATATGCTGCTTGCACATGAATCTCCTATGACCACACGTGCACAATATACACAGACACATTCACACGTGAACATAAATGCACACACATACACAACAAATTAGAAAATTTTCAACCTAGATTTCCCTGTGTGGTATGCTATAAATATTACCCAAAACATCTTAGGATCCATATGTATTGAAAAGTTAGACAAATATAGATTGAGACTTGATGGTCACTGTGTTGGGTTTGAGATGTAAAATCCAGCCCTATTCTCTGTATTTCAATATTTGGGTTTAATCTTAACGCAGTGCAGGTATACAGGGTTGCTTCTCAAAACCATACAGAATGGATTCTCTTATGATATAGTCCTTTGTGTAGATAGACATTTACTTAAATGGGGTTTGAATGTTGTTGGTGGGCAAAGCTCTAAGGTATTCTTAACATTTTAGACAGAACTGTATATTTCAGTTACCTAGCCACATGATACTCTAGGGGGTTGGTGTCAAATGATGCCAGAGCGCAACAAGTAATTGCAGCGTTCTGAAGCCCATTATCTCAACAAACAGTAAAAATATACATGGAAATTTAGGGCTAGAGAGATGACTCTGTATTTAAGAGAACGTGCTGCTTTTAAAGATCTCTTTTGTTCCAGGCATCCACATGGCAGCTAACAACCATTTGTAACTTCAATTCTGGGAGACCTGAAGACAACTTTCTCTAGCCTCCAAGGGCACTGCATACACACTTTGCAGACAAAATATTCATATATATATATATATATATATATATATATATATATATATATATTAGAGTGGCTCATAGCCATTGGTCCAGCTAGTTCAGTTGTGGCTGTCTGCTAATAAAAAATCTAGTTGTGCAGTGCATAAGACTGTATGTTTCAGCTGGTCTTCAGTATACATCAAAGTCCCAAAGAAGTAGGTTTTAATACCAGTGAATTAATACATCATCAGCAACAGGATATATAAACTTTCCAGTGAGAATGAGGGTAGGCAGAGCAAAGCAAAAGATTTTTTTTCTTCCATGTTCTTTATATAGGTTTCGATGAGTAAATATGTCCCAGATTTTGGGTAGGTTTTCCAACCTGAAGCAATTCAATCAATAAAATTCACTCAGAGGAGTGCCCACCTGCTTTCCTTTTAAAGTTAATTCCAGATGCAATCAAATTGACAATCAATCCATCACAATAACCAAAAGAACTCTTGATTAGAGAATTTAATGCAGTCATTTTGAGGAAACTCAATGAGCTTCAGGAAAACACAAGGAAATAATTCAACAGTTTTTCTTAGAGACAAAAAAGCAGTTAAAATATTTGATGAAGCGATTATTTGATGAAGGTGAATCTGGGAGGAGCTGAGAGGGGAAGGAATAAACATGACCTAATACACTGAAAGAAATTCTCAATGAATTAATAAAACTAGATTCTAACAATCAAAAATTCCTCCATCTTCAAAGACTCGGTGAAATGGAAAAGGTTACAGAAGAACAGTGAGAAATTAAAGCAGAGGAAGCAATGGGTGATTTCGAATGTCAGGAAGCTTGAAAGTACATATTTTCAGGAAAAATAATGGTAAAAGATCAAAGAAGAGTTGGATGTATCTACGGTTACTTTAGAAGAGTATTAAAGAAGCATCTATGAGTTATTAAGTTCTAGGAAGGAAGAACCTTTCTTCAAGATGTAAAAAGAAAACTCAAACAGGAAAAATATAACCATTCATGGACAGAAAGCTAAAGGTCATCACTCAAATTTAACTCTACCAAATATATTTCAGGACATACATTAAGCACATCTTCAAAAGTATCTTCAAAAGTCTTAAGTTAAGAATATTTATTAGTTTAGGTTTTTTGTTTTGTTTTGTTTTGTTTTTGCTGTGATAAATATTATGACCAAAAGCAACTTGAAAGTGTTTGTTTCATTTTAAAATATATAGCCAATCATGATAGTAAGTCAGAACTCAAATAAGAACCAGGAGGCAGGAAATGAAAAAGACAACATGGAAGAAATCTGCTTACTGGTTTGCCTTCCAGAATCATTTTCAGCCAAGACTCTTATTCAACCCAGGGCCATCTGCCCATATATGGCACCATTCCCAGTGGGTTATGCCCTTCTCTATCAATTAGCAATGAAGAAACTTTGCTACAAGCAAGCTTGTAGACCAATCTGATGGAGGCAATATTTTGGTTGAGGTTTCTTCTCCCCAGGTGACTTGACTTTTGTTGATAAAAACTAACCAGCACAGGAAATGATTCTTGGGGCAATGAAAAACAAAGTAATGTATGTATGATAGTTTTTCAGTTCATGTGTTAGCTAGGGAAAGACGCCACAAGAACTTGGGTACTGAAGGAGAACCTTGTCAACCATGAATACTCTGCCCTGAAAAACCTATCCCTTAGACACAGAGGAGAGGAAAAGACATTCAGAGAGAAACCAGGGATGAAAAAATATGTCTCTACTAGAAATGATACAGGGAGTTCTTAGATTGAAAGAGATGTTAATGGTTGAGAAAAAAATATCAGAAGGCTATAAAATTCACTAGTGAATGTACCACACAGACAAATTCAGAACACAGTAACATTGGAAACATAGTGGATAAACCATACAGACATATATTTTCCTAACATGAGAACAAAAGTATTTTATGAATCAGGGTTAGGGTTAGGGTTAGGGTTTAAATCATTACTTTTTATTGGATATTTTATTTACTTACATTTCAAATGTTATCCTCTTTCCCAGTTTCCCCTCTGCAATCCCCCATGCCCCCTCCCTCTGCTTCTATGAGGCTGCTCCCTCTCATAGAGAAAATAGTTTAATTATTCTCAGAAAGGGGTTTTTTTGAACATGTTTGCCCTTTGTCCTAGCATCTACAATATTTTCTTCAAAATTAATGTGAAAATATTTCCTTAAGGGACATTAAATGTATAATGTATTTGTATTAATTAGTTACCAGATAGCCAATTTAAATTTACATAGATCTGCTAATTTTCTGATGGGATTTTTATTTCCAAATATTTGTTTTTGTATATGCAATATATGAAAAGGTCTATTTTTTTCTGTTGGAAATTTTTAGAATATGAAAGATTCAATCCAATACTTTTTCAGGAATCTGCTCACATCTGATCACTGAAGCAGTGGCATACATTATTTGTGGCTCCTGCTAGGATTCTGTGCTTGACTGGCACATTCACCACTTGCTTTTCTATATATTCTCTAGAGAACACACTACCCAGTGTCTTGAAAGACAGGCAAGGAGATCTACAGAGTTCCTGTTGCTCCACTCTAAAATCCATTGTCATCGTTCCCAGCATAGTAAATTCCACCCAGAAATGCAGAGAACTGGAGACTTGGGTGTTCTGTCACTCACACATCAGACAAGAGCCAGAGGTTTTCTTTCTTTGCAGCTCAACATTGCCAGCCTTATGGAGCCATTTCTTAGATTGCACCTAAAAGAAGGAGCTATTTGGTCAAGAAAAAATAGATACGTGATGGAAGCAGATTTTTACATCTTTTCTCTTTTGAACAAAACATTTTGACTTGCTGGCTCCTATCTTTATATGCAAGGAGGGAAGTGTGTAATGTAGATATTGTGTTTCTAATGCTTGCTTGACATATTTTTTTTCAGCAAAGTTGGGAAAAAGGAAAAAGAAGATATATAACCAAAACAAGTTCGATACTATGCTTAGTCTATGAGAGAATATCTGTTCTCTGAAGAGGAAACATATATTCCAAATTATTTGCTGTCTATAAAGATACAATTTAATGTGAGTCAAAATTAAACAACAGAATATGCAAATATACATAAGATCAATCATACTGAAAATGGTATGATTGAAACAGATACATGTCAACATAATTTCAACAAAATTTGTAGTAACAAGTTAATTTGAATAAAGGTTCATTTATTTTATTTTTAACAGTGTTCAATTTTCTTCCCATTGATGCTGTCAATATGCACCTATATAATGCAGAAAAGTGGGAAACACATTCTTTTCTATGTATATAGCCCTCATAATAGATACACATCAAGTTCTTTTTAATTAAATATGTCCCAAATATATTTTCATTTGTATTTTCTTATTTTTACTACTTGAATTTAAACTTTTTAAATTTCTATATTGACATTGTAATAATCTTCTCAAGCTACAAAGTCTATTTGGGTTTTAACTTTCTAGTTTCAAAATTAATATTCTAAAATTTTAGATGATGACAGTAGTTTGCTTTATGTGAAATGCTTCTTGCAGGGATTCTCTTGTATCACGTGGCCAGCTAATGAAGATGTATATGTAAACATTAGCATGTGGACTTGTTTCACAATAAAACTGTTTTTTAAAATTCACAGTCGCACAAAGTTAAAATTCTCTATCTAATTTTGATCAGCAATTTCACAGGCTTGGTGACTAACTAGCCATATGTTGAATATAAAGAATTCATGGGGAATTTAAATAAGTTACTTGACTACTACAGCATCTTGATTCTAGCCTATCATAGTTTAAATAAAAATCACTGGTACACGTTTGCCCATTTTATACAATTGACACTTCTGAATGTATTTTATAAGCTCTCTATGCTTCGAATTTGGCTATATATATTCATCTCTTCTTCACACTTTCTTCTTCACATCTACTGCTGTGTAGTCTTACAATGTTGAAGTGTCTATTTACATATGAATGTACACTGCTGTTCCATGTTTCTATCCATATCTTCACAACATACTCTTCTTGTTTACAATGCCTGTTCAAGAAAAGGGTTAGCATTTATTGTTTCAAATAATATCTCCTCTAACTTATCAGTCACTGTTTTTCTGAGAAACATTATCAAGACATTATCAATGATACAAGTTTTGTTTTCGCATCTCATGGAATTACACTTTTGTGACTACCTTCTTCAAATAATATCTTTTTAGTAGGAGAGGCTAATACTCTTATGTATCTTCTACACTATGTAATACACAGTAAATTATTAAAAACATGTTTCCCGCTACGTGAATATTCTTCAATAATGCACGAAAGTTGGAGAGATTTGAAGAATCATGCTTAACTAGCCACTTTTATGTGCCCATTCAGTTAATATAAAATGGAAAAATTATCTAAGCACTATTCCAGGCACTAGGGCCAGAATTGTAATGTGATGATCATTGCTGTGTCATTAATGGATGTAAAATATTGAATAGAAAACTGTACAACTGATAGAAACAATTAAAACTGTAACAATGACAATTGGAATTGAAAAAAAAATCATTCACTGCTGGATATGGACGGCTTTCATTGAATAATAAATCTCATAGGATCAGAGACAGCATAGGAAGCTGCCAACATGAAAAAAATAGCCAATAGTTCTAGCTAGCCAAAATCCTTTGATAACAGCCAATATGACAAGATATTTACAATGGTGTAATAGTGACACTTATATCATGTGAATAAACAGCACCTGCTTAACTTCCTCAATAAGAGAAAATACATGTCTAGTTCTGTAAACTTAGGCAACTCTTCCTAACAGGCGAGGCCGCAGAACCGAGAAGAGACAGTGCTTCTACTATTTTCCTAAACCAAGTAATCGCTAACTGCATTGAAAATACTTATTTTTCCCCTGGGGATTTTTTTATTGGATGTTTTCTTTATTTACATTGCAAATGTTTTCCCCTTTTCAGGTCTCCGCTTCTTAAAACCCCTATCCCATCTCCCCTCCCCACCTAATCACCCAGTCCCCACCTTCCAAGCCGGATATTCCCCTACTCTGGGCCATCTAATAACCTCAGGCCCAAGGGCCTCTCCTCCCACTGATGTCCAACAAGGCCATCCTCTGCCACATATGCAGCCTGAGCCATGGTGGCTCCATGTGTATTCTTTGGTTGGATTTCCAGTCCCTGGGAGCTCCAGGGGGTCTGGCCAGTTGACTCTTGCTCCCTTCATGAGGCTTCAAAACCCCTCAGCTTCTTCAGTCCCTTCTCCAACTTCTCCATCAGGGACCTCCTGCTCGGTCCAATGGTTGGCTGTGAGCATGGCCTCTGTATTTGTCAGGTTCTGGCAGAGCCTCTCAGGAGACAGCCATAACAGACTTCTGTCAGCAAGCACTTCCAGGCATCCACAATAGCAACTGGGTTTGGTAACTGTATATGGGATGGATCCCCAGGTGTGTCAGTCTCTGGATGGCCTTTCCTTCAGTCTCAGCTCCACACTTTGTCTCCATATTTCCTCCTGTGAATATTTTGTTTACCTTTCTAAGAAGCACTGAAGCATCCACATTTTGGTCTTCTTTTTTCTTGGGCTTAATATGGTCTGTGGATTTTAAGCTGGTACAACCACTCTGGAAATCTGTCTGGTGGTTCCTCAGAAAATTGGACATAAAAAGTGGCATATATCCAGAAGTGGCTCCCACATGTAATAAGGACACATGCTCCATTATGTTCATAGAAGACTTATTTATAATAGCCAGAAGCTGGAAAGAACCAAGACATCTTTCAGCAGAGGAATGGATACAGAAAATGTGGTACATTTACATAATGGAATACTACTCAGTTACTAAAAAAATGACTTCATAAAATTCCCAGGTAAATGGATGGAACTTGAAAATATCATCCTGAGTGAGGTAATTCAGTCACAAAAGAACACACATGGTATGTACTCACTGATGAGTGGATATTAGCCCAAAAGTTTGGAATACCAAAGAAAATACTATATCCTTAGGTAAGTGTGGCTCTCATCTCATTATCAAATACGCTCCTTTTTATAAGAGATCATTGCAAAAGGTTACAGGTGGTCCAAATGCAGAGAACAATTGGCAATGGGTAGCCATTTCCAGTTAATACATTTATTATAAACCCCTACATCTGAATCTTAGAAAATACGGGAGGTGGAAAGAGAGTAAGAGCCAGAAGACTAGGAATTCATGAGATAATGTCTTCTTAAAACAAAAATAAGACAGTGGGAAGGGGTCTGGAGGAGATTGAGTTTTGCAAGGAGTTGTGAGGAGGACTGGAAGCTAAATAGGTTAATGTGCTGCAGGTCTATTGTAATAAATTCTCAAAGAATTCATAAAACATTGTTTTTTAAAATTGTAGAAATGTCTGCCACAGAGAGCTATGAAACTGTGAAAGGAGACTACATAATTTTGTGAAGACAGCTAACCCATATTAGCTGAGGCATAATAGATAATACACATTGCCCAACATGACTATAACAATGATTTTCCTATAATTAGACACAGCGCACAATGAGCAAATATCAGGGTGTCCCTTGAATTGGGTTTTGACAACAGCTCTGAGAATAAGCTGTGTGCTCCTGGGAACACAATTGAACAGAGACTATAAAATTGGCTTTAAAGTAAAAAAAAAAAAAAAAAAAAAATGCCTATACTACAAATTCAAATACTTGCCTAATTCATTTTGGTTTCTTACATATTTTCCCCCATCTACTCCAGCATAGCTTCTTAAATCTTACCATCCTTGAAAAAGCAACTGGAGAAATGAAATTTAGCCAATGACTTTTGTCTTATTGTGTGAAACTCTACTAAACAATGGAGTTAAGTACTCACCTCTGTTTTCCATTTCTTTGCTTAAATTTAGGACTGTTATTGATAGAAACTATTTAATACATTTAATTTCAATGTAATTGCCTGTATATTCCTTTAAGAACAACAAAAGCTACTAATCTTGTAGGTAGGTTATAATGGCCTCTCTGTGGCTGTGCTTTGTACAACTAACTTTTTAAATTTTTTCTATTTTGCTGAACTTACAACCTTCTTAGAAACCACCCTTTAAATTCTGATTTAAAACAGACACTATGGAAAGCAACATAATTTCCAAAATAAACATTCATGTCTATTGTCTTAGTCAGGGTTTCTATTCCTACACAAACATCATGACCAAGAAGCAGTTGGGGAGGAAAGGGTTTATTCAGCTTACATTTTCCACATTGCTGTTGATCACCAAAGGATGTCAGGACTGGAACTGGAGCAGGACAGGAAGCAGGAACTGATGCAGAAGCTATGAAGGGATGTTCTTTACTGACTTGCTCAGCCTGCTCTCTTATAGAACCAAGACTACCAGCCCAGAGATGGCACCACCCACAAGGGGACCTCCCCCCTTGATCACTAATTGAGAAATGTCTTGCATCTGGATCTCCTGGAGGCATTTCCCCAACTGAAGCTTCTTTCTCTGTGATGACTCCAGCCTGTGTCAAGTTGACACAAAACTAGCCAGTACAATTGTCAACTTGACACACAAACTCATCACTAGTAAGCCTCAACCCTTAGTTTCTTATTCATCCCCAAGATCTAAACAACTTAAAAGTCATACAGTCTTTACATATTAAAGGTTCAATCCTTTTAAAATATCCAGTATCTTTTAAAATTCTCTTAACTGTGGGCTCCACTAAAATATTTTCTTCCTTCAAGAGTCAAAAATATCAGGGCACAGTCGCAATCAAAAGCAAAAATCAAACTCCAATGGTACAATAATTGGGATCCAACTCATGATCTTCTGGGCTCATTCAAGGGCTTGGGTCACTTCTCCAGCCCTATCCTTTGTAGCACACAGCTTGTCTTCTAGGCTCCAGCTGCCTGTACTCCACTGTTGCTGCTGTTCTTGGTGGCCCTCTCATGGTACTGGCATCTCCAAACACTGCTGTCTTCTGCTGTAAACAGGCTTTATCAACAGCCTCTCATAGGCTGTCTTCATGGTGCTAAGACTTAATTCCTTTGCATAATCCCTTCTGTCCTGGGCCATCAATTGCAACTGAGGCTGCACCTTCACCAATGGCCTTCCATGGCCTCTCACAGTGCCAAGCCTCAGCTGCTCTGTGTGACCCCTTCATGCTTTCAAAACCAGTACCACCTGGGTAACTCTTATACATTACTAAGTCCAATCACAGCACAAGGTACAATTGTGGTCCTGGGTACCAGAGGTTTTCCATGGAGATCTCTATCCAGGCTGGGTGGGAAGGCCCCAGCAAGGGGAAGTGAGTGCAGACAGGGAGACAAAAGGCTAGGTTCTTAGGTAGAGAAGATCTCTTCCTAAGTGTTACATCCAGCTCTTGGAACAAAAGGCTCAGACAAAGGAATAGTTCTCACATACCTTTAATTCCCTGCATGGTTCTATATATAGTTCTGGGGGTGATTTAGGGTTTGACAGCAGGTCCCCCTCATTGCCTTGGAGTGGGGGAAACCTCATTTGCATGTGTGAGGGCTTGATGCTATTCCTAAGTGGCTGATAGCCATGCCTCTCCTGTGGGGGTTGTCAGGGCTGTAACTCTGACAGGAGCCAGGGTCCAGGAGACATGAGAGAACTCCTTCCATCCCATGTAAGTGAATTATCACTACCGGGTCCAGGGGTTCAAGATCTAGCCTTGACGGGAAACCAGGCTGTCTGTGCATAGCCCATTGCCCCACATACAACCTTGGCTATCTCTGGAACATAGCCTCTGTGCTCTCAGAAAGCACTTCCCATAAGATATCACCTCAGTGATGCTGGTCTCTTCTTAATCAAAGCTAATTTCTTAGCTCCAGCTAACCAGCATCAATAGTCCCAGTAATGCAAAAGTTTTGCTTTAGTAGTTCTGGTATCTTGTTAATCACAGCTGATTCTTCAGCACCAGTTAACCAGAACTACAGACTCTTCACAATCAAAATAGCAATAGCCCTCAAAAGAGTCTCTAATCTTCCCTCTGAAATTTCACAAGCCAGGACTCCATCTTCTGCACTGTTCTCAACATTATCTTCCAAGCTCCTACACAACATCCCACAGAGTTCTTAATACCTAATAGATCTTCTAGCCCAAAGTTCCAAAGTTCTTCCACAGTCCTCCCCAAAACATGGTCAGGTTTTCACAGGAATACCCCACTATGCTGGTACCAATTTGTCTTCGTCAGGTTTTCTATTCCTGCACAAACATCATGACCAAGAAGCAGTTAGGGAGGCAAGGGTTTATTCAGCTTACACTTCCACATTGCTGTTGATTACCAAAGGATGTCAGGACTAGGACTCAAGCAGGTCAGGAAGCAGGAGTTGATGCAGAGGCCATGGAGGGATGTTTCTTTACTGGCTTGCTTCCCCTGGCTTGCTCAGCCTGCTCTCTTATAGAACCAAGACTACCAGCCCAGAGATGGCACCACCCACAAAGGGACCTCCCCCCTTGATCACTAAGTGAGAAAATGCCTTGCAGCTGGATCTCATAGAGGCATTTCCCCAACTGAAGCTCCTTTCTCTGTGTTAACTCCAGCCTGTGTCAAATTGACACAAAACTAGCCAGTACATCTATGTACTGTATTTTAAAGTAATGGGTCATTTGATACCTATGCCCTTTCTTAACTTGATCTACTTTCTATTGAAGAAATGAGAAAGAAAGTCAGGAGCCACTTTGAGCAAGTTTAGTCAAAGAGATTGAATGTCTCCTTATGTTTCAGAACCATTTCTTGATTTTTATGTTCTTGAACCCATATGCATGACTGAGTGAAGCATTTTGGTGTGACATTTAAACCAATTATCTGCAGACCAGTCTGACCCATTGGAAGAATCATTTTTTCACACCCCATTCCAGAGCTCAGGTGTATCACTTGTCTGTGACTGCTCTCTTCTGTAATAGACATACTCATGATCCTTCCCTAAACAGCTGCATTCGTTACTATGAAATTTCACAATTTGTGTTGTTCAATGAAAAGGTTGTCATATGTGGTTCTTGGTTTTTAAATTTCTTTTGATGAATTATAATACATGTTATTCAAGCTCAGTTCCTGAGTCATTGTGACCGTATTTCGATGTTCAGTGGGCATATGTGGCTGATGAGAGCCCTTATGGGCGTCATGATTTAGAGAATGTAATTGGTATTAAATATCAGATAAGTTCAATTATTTAGTTATGCAATTCTATAACAAACAGTCCTAAAACTAACGGCCATATCTTAAATTTTGAAATGTGCCATTGTTTGATGACACTAATAATTGTAGAAATTTAGTTCAAACATTTCCTTGTTAGGTGAATTTTTACATTCTTTTTCTAACTTTACTTGAAGCTTGCTTGGCTTCCACAAAACCAAGCTGTCACCTGGTTCATTTCTCAAAGTTTTAACCATTTTTATTCACTCAAAGCTCTCTCTCCTCCCCCTTTTTTTATGTTTTAACTCTGAATTTCCTGGTAAAAGAATCATACCTCTGGAGTCCTCCTGATGAGCTTTCATTTTTAGAGGATGTTTTACCCATACCACCCATCCAATCTCCTTGTATTCTTCAAAATAATCACAGATCAGGCAAGTGATGATATACTATATTCATTACTCATTGGTGATTATGAATTTTCTCTTTAATCTTATATCATTTGATTGTTGTAGTAGCTATACCTTATTATTCTACTTGAGGTGCTTTTGGAATTATCATCTTCTGTAGTGATATCTTTGGTATCTCAGGTTTGAAAACATCTTGGTAGGTGATACCTTTCCTGATTTGGTGAGAATATCAGGAACTTCAAGAATGATCTTGTTTCTTTTCCATTCACTATAGCACTTTCTGCATTTTTTTTTTTTAATCAGACGATATCTTGGTTTCATTATCACAACCAGAACAATATCTTCCTTGCTATTCATAAATCTTAATCTCACTTCCAACCTTCTCCCCACCGTGGCCTTGTTAGTCATCTCTTTTCTTATGTATACTTAACTTCTTGCTATCCACTCAATACGTTGTCACTTGGCTGTAAATGTGAATCGTTTTTTGTCTTTGCCTAAAAAGGAAAATCTGAGCTGACAAGAAGGCGCTATTAGTGAAGTAAACATAAGGACCTGCATTTAGTTCCCAGAACCCACACTTTTAAAATGCCTAATATGGTGTCAATAAAGTATATACGTTATTCCAGCATTGTAGGAGCAAAGACAAATAAATTCTTGGGATTTAACAGCCAGCCAGCTCACCTAGTGTAAGTGGTGAGTTTCAGACAAGCCAGGAGACTTATCTCCAAAACAATAAAAACCCAGACTGTAAACACACACACACACACACACACACACACACACTCACACACACGCACACACACACACACGTACACAATCAGAGAGACAGACACCTGCACATACATGTCCATGTATACACACAATAGACACTTAATAATAAGAACTGTGAGCATAGAATGGGATTGTGATGTAGGACCTGGTAGTTTCTATGGTGAATTTATAGTACTTTATGATCTCTGAGAATGGAAAACCAGTAATGAAATCTGAGAAGGAAGGTTTGGATGTGTTAGAATTTCATCTGGTGACTAAGGTGCTATTTACTAATGCATTGTAAAGCTGTATGTGGTGAATATAGATCTATTTTGCAAAAAAGAAAATTGATGCTGCAAAGTGTTGATTTTTAAATTTTCATTGTTTATGGACACATAACTATGACTACTTTGGCTTAAGTAAACATGTCTCTTTATTTCATAATTATTAAGTTTTAGCTCATAGCTTAATCAATCCGATCCCCTTTGTGGGGTGGTGGGCTGTGCACAAAAAGCCTGGTCCTCATCAAGCAAAGGTCTGGAACCCCAGTGACCCGGTGGGTGGTGATTTCAATCTTCATGGGAGGGAAGGTGTTTAGCCACACCTCCTGGGTCCCTGGCTCCAGTCACATAGCTACATACTCCCACAGCAAACGCCCTCCCCCCCACCCAGAAAGGTATGTGGCCATCAGTCACATAGGAGCAGCACCAAGCCCTCTCACATGCAAATTAGGTTTCCCCAAAGCCTCAGATCAAATCAATGATAAGTACCTGTTGTCAGACCCTTACCCACCCCAAAACTGCATATAAGAATCCTATCTGGAAGGAGAATTAAAGGTGTGTTCGAGTACAACTACATTGTCCAAGTCTTCTGCCCTAAGTGTTATAAGACTCCTGAAGAGCTGCCTGAAGCTCCGCTGCACTCCTAACTGGCTAGTCGGTCTCTAGTTGGCCCAGCCTGACCCTACTCAGTGCAGAGCTGCTTGGAGTAACCAAGTAACCTGGAAGGCTTGGCAGAGACAGAGGTGGAGCCAACTGCAGCAGCACAAGTGACTTGCCCTCCCTGCCCATACTTGCTTCCCTTTGCCAGAGATCTCTGTGGAAAGCCTATGGTACACAGACACACACCCCTTAAAGAGAATATTCTTTGTTTCGAAGTGGTTATACGCAGGCGGCTCATCTGCTTCTTCTATGCTTATCAATTCATGTTGTTATAATGAGAGCCTACAAGAAGGTGATTCTTCACAGGCAACTACTTTTCGTTTGTTCTCCTGGAGATCTGCCATCCTAGTTTGCCAAGTGCCAGAGGACTCTAAAAACACTCCTTACAGTCATTTTACAAAGGGTATGTATTTTTATGGTTTTTTATATCCTGGCCTGGCCACAAATTTGCTAGGTAGCCAAGGATAACCCTGCCTTTTTTATCCTTCTGCCTTCAACTTCAAGTGCTGGGATTCTAGGTGTGCACCAGCATTCCTGTTTTATGCTGTGATGGCAAGCATTTTACCAATTAAGGAATATCTCTACGGGCATGTTTAATTGCCTCACCTTTACAGTATTGGTGGAGAGGCAGTCCTGTCTCATAGTTATGTGTCTAGCACAACACATGCTACCCAACACTAAAGACATTAAAGACAGACAGCAATTAAGCCTTTCTTCCTACAACAGAATGTGACTAGCTTCAATACGATAAGTAGAAACCTTATACTCAATTATTATTTTTTTCTTATTTTATTGAGTGAAGAAGTAATTCTGGAATATGCATAAATTAGATATCAATCTAGTTTTGAAAACAAGTAAATGGATTTATTTAACTATTTATTATTGTGTTATATTATAGTAACTATTAGAATTAAGACTCATATGGCACTAGCTCATAGGGGCTCATGAAATCATGTATATATAAATCTGAACCTCCCTGGTGTACTCTCTTTAGTAGCAACGTATTTCCTGATCAGGGGCTACAAAACATTCTCTAAGATTATATGATACAAACTTCACAGGATTTATACTTTTGTTAAAGAAACTCAATTGTTTCCTCAGATATTTATGTGGGAGGCAGATTTCAAATTTCCTGCAATAATATCTCATATGAGTTCTTCTTTATTTTTATGTTTCAATTTCAATATATTTTCCTGAAGAAGCAATATTTTTGAGAGGCACATTTTTCTTATAAAATGCAGAGGAATGACAGATAATATCCTTTGAGGTACTCTTTGTGACTTTGAACGTTTTCAGGTTTCTCAGTTCTGATTGTGTATATTTGGGTTTCTCAGAATATTAAACCTATAAACTGATTTTCTTACTGATTCAAAATCTGAGTGTCGTGTCTGTTTTTTCAAGGATGTATCCAAAGCAGTAGAAGACAGGATCTCTAGTTTGGGCTGCATTGTAATCTCCCAAGACCAGATGTCTTAATCACCAGTACCTGCGTGTTTGAAATTATTTTAATACAAGTGGGACACAGTTTAAAATGTAGCCATAGATACCTTGAAAAAAAGGGTATATATTAGTACAAATGCAAATGCTAAGATCAGGGGTTTTCCAAGTCTCATTTCTATTACTATGATGAAATACCTCAATAAAAAAAATCATGTAGTCACATCATATCCAAGGTAAGTAGCAGAACAAAATAATTGTATGCATGCTATCGTGTCTGCTAGCTTATTATCAAGTCAATTTGTCTATTCTTACACAGTTCAGGATCCCCTGCCTAATGGAAGGCATAACAAACTAGATTTGGTCTTCCCATAACAATTAATTTAATCTCTTAAGAATTTATTCCCTGATGATTCTGGTTTGTGTCAAGCTGACAACTAAAGCAAATCATTACAAAGATGATTTGTCTACAATATGAGGAAACCTAAGGATAATGGGTGACATCAGAATCTGAGAAAGGTTTGAGACAGTTTCTTTCCTAAATCTAAATATTTTTCAAATTATATGACCACTTGGTGGTCATATAACTAGCATGCCAGTGGCTATTGATGTTCTTCTTGCTCTCATTAGCACTGACAATAGAATGCTGATAACATTTTCATTTGTATATTTAGTCTTCTGGTCTCTTTTTTTTCTGTTTCTTCATCAATATAGATAGAAACTTTGCTGAAGTTCACTTTAAGAATGTCCTTGCTATGTAATAGTTGATTATAACTGTAAATATATCTATAATTTCTCCAATAATTCCAAGATATTAATCCATTAACTTCAGTCTTAGGGTTTTACTGCTGTGAACAGACACCATGATCAAGGCAACTCTAATAAGAACAACTTTTAATTGGTGCTTGCTTATAGGTTTAGAGGTTCAGTCTATTATTGTCAAGGAAGGAGCATGGCAGTATCTATTCACGCATGGTAGTGTCTAGGCAGACAAGGTGCAGGAGGAGCTGAAAGTTGTACATCTTCATCTGAAGGCCTCTGCTAGGAGAAGCCTGGCTCCCATGTGGTTAGGAGGAGAGTCTCATTGCCTACCCTGCAGCCCCCATCCTCCCGCAGTGACATACTTCCTGCAATAAGACCACACTTACTCCAACAAGGCCATACCTCCTAATAATGACACTCCCCGAGCCAAGAATATTCAAACTACCATACTTTACTTAGATTTTTTAAAGTAAATTTTTTTGGGAAAGAATCTGAAATAACTCTAGAAAATGAAATGAACATTTTAATATTCTAAATTTCTAAATAATTTTTAAAAGTCAGATGTAAAAACATATTACTGGGATCCCATCAGTCTGATGGTTGGCTGCATGAGCACACATAGAAGGACCTATGGGTCCAGCTGCATGTGAAGCAGAGGATAACCTTACCTGGCACCAAAGGGAGGGGAGCCCCTTGGTCCTGTGAAGGCTTGCTGACCCCGTGTAGGGGAATGCTAGAGCATCAAGGCAGGAGTGGCTAGATGGGTGGGGGAATACCCATATAGAATCAGGGTGAATGGGATGGGGGTTTGTTGAGGGGAAACTGGGGAAGAGGAATAACATTTGAAATGTAAATAAGTAAAATAACTAATAAATAACATGTATTATTGATCTATAATAGAAACATACATACAGATACATCTAATGCTTAAACAATGATACAAAAATATTTAATCACTTTTTAAATAGGTTTTAAATCCCGTTACATGAGCTTGAGCCCATATCTAGCACTGATACAAGATAGTTCTTGGTCATTAAGGGAAAACCTAACTATTCTGCTAAATGAATATAGATCTAAACCAACTCTTAATAATATGTTGCTATATCCATAGTTTACTACATTACTCAGTCTCTATCAGAGAAAAAATTTTTTTTGGAATTGATGAAATTACCAGAGACATCCTTAACTTGATGATGTGAAGAGAGTTAGATACTTAGAGAACTCAGTTCTAAATGGGATGTCTTTGCAAAAATACCTTTTTTTAAAGCTCAGGGATCTTCACAGGGAGGAAGCAGAAAGATTATAAGAGCCAGAGATGGTGGATGTCTATAAGGGAAGATTATTTTCCAGAGACAATAGGGTTGAGGCATATGTGAACTCACGGAGACTGTGACAGTGTGGGTGAGACTCTAACAAGTTTGTCAGACAAAACCCAGCAAAGAGAAGGGAAGGGAAGTCAGCCCTCTATAACCAAGAACTGATTTACAATTGATAAATGTGGGAGATTGGAAATAATTTTTCTTTAACATATTAGCCATGGTTATATCAACCACTCTCCAGGACATGCTTCCTTCTGAGGAGAATTGGTCAAAACAAAGTGGACTCTGTTTTTATTGTTGCTTTTGGTTTTCATTTTTGATTTGGTTGTATTTGTGTTGTTTTATTTTTTAAGACAGGGAAAGAAGGTTACCAGGGTGGATGAGTTGGTGAGGATCTGTGAGGAGTTAGGAGATGAGGAAGAATATGATCAAAATATTTTGTGTAAAAAAATTAAAAAATAAGTATATAGTCTGAATTTTGCATCTTATCTTTTTATTATATAGGATTCTAGTTTCTAATGTACTTTAGTCATTTGCATCTCTAAAGTTTCACAATGTTTGTTTTGAATATAGTCATATGACAGACATTATTTGCTTTAATATAATTTCAATATGACTGTAATATTCAAATCCTAAAATTAGCGTGATGATACACAGGAGAAAAACAAAATCTTCTAGCTGCAATTCTAATATGCAATGGCTATATAGATAGATATGAGCCAATAAATTATATGTAGGAGCACCAAATGAGTTTTCTAATAGCTTCAAAATAGAGAAGGTCCACCTTTCTTCAACTAGTTGTGTGGAATAAGTATGTGATAGCTGGATTTCCAGTAGTTACCTTGTAAAAAAAATGAGAATATGGACATGAAATGTTGGCCTAGGTGAGATTATACACACACACACACACACACACACACACACACACACACACACACACACACATATATATATATATATATATATATATATATATATATATATATATATATATATATAGAGAGAGAGAGAGAGAGAGAGAGAGAGAGAGAGAGAGAACATATCAAGTTTTTCAGTTGAGTGTGAGATCAGAGAAGATTTGGGACAAATGAATGGGAATATGATCAAAATATAATGTATTCACATATTGAAATTTTCAAAGAATTAAAATGTATTACATTAAAATTCAAAAAAGAAAGAAAATAAAATAAAATACCACAAAGTAAAAATTCAGAGATTTTTATCACTTTTCTAGCTCTTTTTTGGATATTTCAGTTTTGTGTTTGGCTGTTCAATACAGCTAAACTATACCATCCCAAACCAAATCAACTGTTCCCCAACCATCTTAAATCCTTTTGCAAGAGTCCTAGGATATTCTACTAGAAGGAAGCTGGAGAAAGTTAACATTTCAGCAAAACAAAGAAAACACTGTATAGCTGTAAATTTTCCAATAACGTGCTTTTTGATGGTCTTTTGACAGAGGAAAAGAAAAGGCTAGGAAATAGGGAACATAAATTTGAGTAGGTAGAGAGAGATGTGGGGAAAATCTGGGAGAAGTTGCAGAAAGCATGATGAAATAAATTGTGTGAAAAAATTTAAATTAAAATATCCTTTATGAAAAATGAGGTCAACAGGAAGCCTTCTAAAGAACACTCAGGTTGAGGGCACCTGAGGTCATCTTATTGGTACTTATTCCTAAGGCATTCTATTACAGGTTCTATTCTACTCTATTACAGCTCGAGGGCACCTGAGGTCATCATTTTAGTACTTATTCCTAAGTCTATCTTGTACATTCTATTACATTTTCTCATTTGCTTAGATTCATGATTGGATTTTATATTCTGTAGTCTTTTATACCCAAACTATGAAGAAATTTTGTTCAAATTTTTATATGAAGCTTCTCTATATTTTTCTCATTCTCTATCAACATTGGAACGTTTATGAATTGAATTGAAGTTTTTGGTTTGTTTATGTATTTTCCTTAAATTCTGTATTTTGTATTTGGCCTTTAGTTCATCTACCTAGGAATAATTTTATTTTTTAAATATATTTTAATTAAAATATAATTATATCACATTCTTCCTTTTCTTTTATCTTTCCCATGCCCCCCCATCAAGAATTTTCCTTCCAATACTTCCATGTCCCCACTCTCACATTGCTAATTTCTTTCCTTTAATGAATATTGTTACATATATAAATATATATGAATATATATATATATGCATGTATATAGGTTTGTATAAGTTTCTATAAATACCACAATGAAAAATGACCTGCTCTTTCTGTTTTTGTTGTTTGTTTGTATGTGGATTCAGAGCTGACTACTATGTATTTGATAACCAATTAGACTAATAATGTCCAGGAAAGGCTAATTCTCTGTTTCTTGGCAATTATTAATTGTACATAGCTCTTTCTCTAGAGGTTGAATTACATGAAATCCCTTCTGCTTCCATAACAGCATGTCTAGATGTCTATATTGTCATTGCTCAGGCCTTGTTTGTGTAGCAATTTCTAAGCTAGATGTTTTACAGCAGATTTCTTTCATTCATTTTCTTTTTATCTTTTCCTCCTCTTCCTCCTCCTCCTCCTCCTCCCCCTTCCTCCTCCTCCTTCTTCTCCTCCTCCTCCTTCTTCTTTTTGTTCTTAAAATTTTCTGCATCTTCTGCCAGAGTGTTCCCTGGGTAGTAAGCAATAAATGATGCAGGGACTGTAATGCAGATATATTTTACTGGGGCAGAGATATCTCATAGTCCATTAATTTCTGCATTGTGTCTAGTTGCACTTTTCTGAGATGGTCTCCATTTGGGATAAAGAGAAACTTCGTTGATGTGTGG
This sequence comes from Mus pahari, assembly GCF_900095145.1. Classification (NCBI taxonomy): domain Eukaryota; kingdom Metazoa; phylum Chordata; class Mammalia; order Rodentia; family Muridae; genus Mus; species Mus pahari. Next base: position 80,587,226 of record NC_034604.1, on the reverse strand, counting down.
TGATTTCTATATTCATCTGTAAGTTTAAGGATTGCCAGTTAAAAGACTCACACCTGAGAAAGGCTAATTCTCCATCTCTTGGCAATCATTAATTGTATATAGTTCTTTCTCTACAAGTGGAATTCCATGAAATACCCTCTGCTTCCCTGTTCTGCATGGCCTTGCTAGCATAATATATTTAGGGAATACATAGGAATTATTCTGATTGATGAAAATTGGCATTAGTAAATTCTAAAATCCATGACATCACTAGGTCCAGGAAATTGTCTAGATTTCTAGTACTAGGCATGATTTTTCTCTTGTTGAATGGGTCTTAGGCAGCTGTTGGTTAACATTCAAATATCACTTATTACACCTCTATGGATGTGGAAATCTTGTCTTGCTTGTCACTGTTGTTCAGAGATGTTGCTGCTGGGTAAGAATATTAATTGCTCCCCTCACCTAGGAGCTTGTATAGTATTTTCAGGTATCACAGATTTTCCATATCAGGTAGGAAGCTTTCCTGTTAGATCCACCTTGAATCATATGAATCCTGTGTCCTAAGTGTGCCATATCATCAGTGATATGGGCTTAACAAACAAACACATCAGTGGTCTCTATTGTTTGAGTCACTTGGATTACCTTGACCAACCATTTGGACGGTTTCTTGTGCCTGGTACACACACACACACACACACACACACACACACACACACACACACTCACACTCACATACTCACATATATAATTTTAAGAAAAAATAATGAGGTTTCTCAAGTCTTTTAATACACAACCTTGGTGTTATTTTTCTCTTCTCCTTTCCTTTCCTTTTAGTATTGATGTCTCTTCTGTCCAGATGAGTCCTCCTCTCTTTTATTTAATTTCCCATTTTATTGTTCCCCTCTCTAGTCAGTCTGCTCTCAAGGCTCCCACCCCCTTGTACCGTTTGTGTTCTCCTGGTTTCTATACTTACTCTGTATTGCACGCTCACCTCTGAAGATTTTGAGCTAAGAACTTTAGATTAAAGAGAACATGTAACATCTGTCTTTCTGGTTATGGGTTACCTCATTCAATATATTACTTTCTAGGTCTATCCACTTGCTTGAAAATTTAATTGTTTCATTTCTCTCTCTCTTTTTGTTGAGATAGGGTTTCTCTGTGTAGCCCTGGCTGTAGACTAGGCTGGCCTTGAACTCAGAAATCTGCCTGCCTCTGCTCCCAAGTGCTGGAATTAAAGGCATGCACCACCACTGCCCAGCTTATTTCATTTTTCTTAACAGCTGGATAGTATCCAATTATGTATGCTCACTGCATTTTAAGTACCTATCCATCTATTGATGTTAATTTTTTTCCAATTGTGAAAGGCAGAAATAAATATTGCTGAGTATTATCTGTTAAATAGGATGTCAAGCCCTTTGAATATATGACATGGAATGGTATAGTTTAATTATTTGGTAATTAAATTTAAATTTTAGTTTTAATTAAATTAAAATTTAATTAAATTTAGATTTAATTTTAGTTTTTGAGGATTCTTTGTACTGCTTTCCATAGTGGCTGCACCAACACTGAATGAAAATTCCCCCTTCTGCACTGCCTCACCAACAGGTGTTTTCTGTTGTTTTGTTAATCTTAGCCTTTCTGAATGGAGTGAGATAAAATCTCAAATTTTAATTAGTATTTCAGTAACTTCTATGGACAACGAACATTTTTGAGAGTTTCATTATTATTATTATCTTCAATCTTTTTTTTACAGTCCAGTTGCTATCCCTATCCAGTTCTGCCCTCTAATAGTTCCTCATCCCATTCCTCCTCCCATGTCTCCAAGAGGATGTCCCCACACCCCACCCTCCCCTACCCCAACCCCGACCTTATTTCTTCTATTATTAACTCTATGTTTAGATTCCTAGCTCATATTTTTAATTGGATAATTTGTTTTTGTGCTTCTTTGATTTTATGCTCTCTGTGTATTCTGTAGTATCTATGTTTTACTTTTTTTTTTTGTCAAATATAAGATAGCTGTAATTACAAATACTAATATTTCAATATGCTGTTTTGTTACACAAGTCTACATGTATATTTTTATGTCAGTACAATTGTTTTTATTATTAGAGCCTTGCTATTTATCTTGAAGCTTGTATAGCAATATATTTAGTAATCATTTTGTTCAGGATTTACTGGGTTTCCGAGCATTTTCTGGTTCTATGTGAATTTCAGATTGTTTCCCCGTCTATTTCTGTGAAGAATGCTGTGGCTATTTTGATTACAGTAAACTTGTGGGTTTCTTTTAGTGGAATGATCTTTTTGTCCAACATTAATAGTTCCAACCCATAAACGCAGGATGTGATTCCATTTTTTTTTTAATGTTTTTCACAATCACTCTCTTCAGAGATTTGAAGTTTATTGTAGAGGTCTTTCATATTCTTAGGTTTATTTCAAGATATTTTATTGTTTTGATGCTATTCTAAATGAGAGTGTCCCATGAGCTTTTTTCTGCTTATTTGGTGTTGTGTATAGAATGATTACCAGCTTTTGTAAGCTAATTTTGTGCAATGCCTCTTTGCTGAAAATTTAGGTTGATTTTAGATGTTTTCAGGTGAAATTTTTGTCATCTATTATGTAAAAAATTGTTGCATCTACAAATAAAATAATTTTACTTATTTCTCTATGTATTCCGCTTTATTTTTTGCTCTTGCTTTATTGCTACATCTAGTGCTTCCAGGATTATAATAAACAGAAGTGGGGACAGTGGACAGACAGCTTATGTCATTCCTGAATCTAATGGTATTACTTTAAGTTTTTCTCTACTTATGACGGTATTGGCTGTGGATTTGTCATTTATAACCTTTAATATATTAATGTATGTTCCCACTAGTTCTATTTCTTCTAGGAATTTTATCAGGAAAGCATGTTGATTTTGTCAAAGGGCGTTTCTGCATCTAATCAAGGATCATGTGATTTTTGTCTTTAAGTCCATTTATATGATGTCTTATTATATTAACTGAGTTACACATGTCGAACTACATTTGAATTTCTGGGATAAAGCCAACTTAAGCATAGTGCATGAATTTCTTGATATATTCCGATTTCTACTTTTTGTATTTTATTGAATAATTTTGCATTTATGTTCATCAGGGATACTGGTCTATAGTTGTGTGTGTGTGTGTGTGTGTGTGTGTGTGTGTGTGTGTGTGTGTGATTTTACCTAGTTTGGCTGAATGATAGAGGCTTTATAAATGATCTCAGAGATGATTTTTCTACTTCTATTTATCTGTTGAGTATTTTAAGAAGTACTGCCTCTAGCTCTGCCTTAAATGTATCTTAGAATTCTGCTAAGAATCCAGTTGGCCCTGGACATTTTCTAGTTGGATGGCTTTTTAGTAATGTTTCAATCTCTTTGTTGTGGCTTATTTATATCATTGATTCTTCTTTTCCTTTTCCTTCTCCTTCACCTTCTCCTCCTTCTGCTTCTGCTTCACCTCCTCCTCCTTCTCTTCCTCCTCCTCCTCCTCCTCCTCTTCCTCCTCCTGCTCCTCCTCCTCCTGCTCCTCCTCCTCCTCCTCCTCTTCCTTCTCCTCCTACTCTTCCTAGTTCTCTTCTTTTTCTCCTCCTTCTTCTCTTCTTCCTCATCTCTCCTCCTCCTGTTCTTCCTCTTCTTTTCCTCCTCCCTGTCCTCCTTCTTCATCTCCTTCTTTTTATTCTTTCTACTTCTCCTTCACCTATTCTCCCTATTCCTCTCATTCTCTTTCTTCTCCTTCTCCTCTTCTTCCTCCTCTTCTCCTTCTCATCCTTCTTTTTCTTCCTCCTCCTCCTCATCCTCTTCCTCTTCCTTCTCCTTCTCTTCCTTCCCTTTTTCTAATGCTGATGTCTGAACAACTGTTTTGCTAATTGCTTTTATTCTTCAAGTTCTAATTTGTTAAAATTTCTTGTTCTCCTTTTCTTTCTCTAAGCTATCCCAGATACCTCTCCCCTCTCCCTTCAAATTCATGGCCTCTTTTATTTTACTTATTGTTATTGCATACATATATGTGTGTGTATACATGCTTATTTTTAAACATGACCTGCTCAGTCCATATGCTGTACATAAAATGTATATATGTGTTCAGGGCATTTTTTTTTAACTTTAGAAGTTTTGTTGAATCAAGAAATTCATCTATTTCTGTTAGACTTTCAAGATTAATAGAGTATAGGATTAAAAAACATCTCCTTATAATATTGTATATATCATTGTTATCTATTGTACTGATTTTCTGTTCATTTCTGAGTGTGCTAATTTGTATCATCCCTTACTTTCTTTTGGTTATTTTGCTCCAGGTTCTGTTGATCTTGTTTTTCTTCTCAAAGTATCAGCTATTAGATCCATTGACTCTTTTTTTAATTATTATTATTTCCTTTGTTTCTATTTCATTAATTTTTGCTTTAATTTATTATTTCTTCTTGTCTTCTCTGTATGAATTTAGTTCCTTTTTGTTTTACATCAATAAATCATTTATTTGTACTTTTTCAGATTCTTTTAAAAACATCTATAGTCATTTAAGACTATATACTTCTCTCTTAGAAGTGTTTTAAATGTGTCTCCGATATTCTGCTGCACTGTTTTTACTTTAGTTTAGTTTCAGGAATACTTTTATTTCTTTGTTATGTCTTCTTTGACCTTTAAATCATTAAGTAATGAGTTGTTTAATTTCCGTTAATTCATATATTTACTAGAGTTTTATTTATGTCAATTTTAAGTTTTGTTGCATAATGGTTGGGTAGAATCTATTGGATTATTTCAATTATTTGAATTTGCTATGGCTTGCTTTGCGTCCTGGCTTGCTTTGTGTCCCAGCATATGGTCTGTTGTAGGGAAGCTTTTCTGGGCTGTTGGTAGTTTGTGTACTCTTTGACACTGGATTTAAGATACCATTTAATTTTGGGTTATATCTCTGTTCATTATTTTTCCAGATGATTTACAAATCACCTACTGTTATCAAGTTTTGTTAACCAGTGTCCTTAATGCCATTAGGATGATTTTTATGAAACTGAGTGCCCCAGAGTTTGGTGCTTAAATATTTAGCATGTAATATTTTCTTGATTAATTGATCATTTGATTAGATCTTTGTGCCATTTCTCTGTCTTTTCTGATTGCTATTGCTTTGAAGTCTACTTTGTCAGTTATTGGGATGCCAGCACCTGCTTGCTTCCTGATCTCATTTGTTTGCAATGCTATTTGTCATCTTTTTGCCCTCTCATTTTAAGGTGTCACGTATCTTTGAAACTAAGATAAAGTTTGTTTTTGTTTTATTTTTTTTATTTTTATAGAAAACAAATACATGAACTTTGATTCTGATGTTTTTCTATATTATATTTGAGATTGACGCACACTTGAGAATTTAAGAAGCCAGTTCCTGGAAAGATAAGATTTCAGTATCTTATGGGATCAGGCATATATACAGCTGCCAATCTGAAAAACATTACAAGTATTTGAATCATTATTTTCTTTCCCCAACATTCTTTTTGTTTTTCATTTATTTACTGTACACACCATCCCTCCTTTCCAACCACTTGCTTCCTTTCCCCTCTCCTTCCTTCCCTCATCATCCCTCCTTTTCTCCTTAGAGAACAGGAGAACTCCCATGGATATCAATCAGCCTTGGCATATCAAGTTGCAGTAGGACTGGGTGCATCTTGTTCTATTGAGGCTAGACAAGGCAGCCCACTTAGGGGAAAGAGATCTAAACCAAACGACAAATTCAGAGACAGCTGCTTTTCCTCTTGTTAGGGGTCTCACATGAAGATCAAGATGTTTATCTGTTACACCTGTGATGGGATGTTAGTGTGTTCCTTGCATGCTCTCTTGCTGGTGGGTCAGTCTCAGTGAGTACCTACAGACCCAGGTTAGTAGATTCTGTAAGTTTGCCGGTGGTATCCTTGATCTCTCTGGCTCCTTCAATCCTTCCTTTCCATCTTCTACAAGATTCCTGAGCTCCATCTCATGTTTGGTTGTGGATCTCTACATCTGTTTCCATCTGCTGCTGGGAAAAGCCTCACATATGACAGTTATGCTAGGACACTGTATGCAAGTATAGCAGAATATCATAAATAGTGTCAGGTATGGGCTCTTTCTAATGGCATGGGTCTCAAGTTGGGACAGTCACTGGCCAATCCCTCAATTTTTGCTCCATCTTTATCCCTGCACATCTTATAGGCAGAGGAAATTGTAGATTGATGGTTTGTGGCTGGGTGGGTATTTCAGTTTCTCCACTGGAAGTCTTGCCTGGCTACAGAAATGGCCCTTTTCAGGTTCCATATCCTGTATTTCTTGGAATATTAGCTAAAGTCACCCTCATAGATTCTTGTGAGTTTCCATTTTCCCAGATTTCTACCTCATCCCAGAGATACCCACCACCATTGATTCATGTTCTCACTCCACATTTTTCCTCTCCACATTTTGATTCTTTCTCATTCCATACCCTCTGCTCTGTCAACTAGTTCTGTCCTCCAATATCTATGTTATTTCCCCTTCTCAGGGAGATTCAAGCATTCTCCCTTGGGCTCTCCTTGTTACTGAGCTTCTTCGGGTCATTGGACTGTAGTATTGTTACTCTTTACTATATAGCTAATATCCACTTATAAGTGAATATATACCATGTTTATCTCTCTAGGTTACCTCACTCTGGATGGCCTTTTCTTTTTTATTTTTGGTGGGGATGACCTCTTTTAGTTTTGTCTATTTGCTTGTAAATGTCATGATATTATTGCTTTTAATAACTCAGTAATATAACTCGTGTAAAAGTAACATTTTGTTTATTCATTTTGTTAAAACCTTTTTATTAAATTATTTTATTTATTTACATTTCCAAAAGTTGCACCATTTCTGGTTCCCCTTCTCCAAGTTCTTCACCCCATCCCCTCCTCCTGCGTCTGAGAGAGTGCTCCCCCACCTGCCTGCCCCCTGGGCATTAAACCCTCTTTCCTGGGCATTAAACTTCCATAGGATTAAGCTATTCCTCTCCAACTGAGGCTAAACAAAGTAGTCCTCTGATACACATGTGCCCAGGGTATTGAACCAGCCCTTCAGTTCCTTCAGTCCTTCTTCCTCTAACTCTTCTATATTGGTTCTCTAGAGTAGAACCTACTACCACCATAGTAGTATGAAACAAACAGAATTTCTTACTGTCTCCTGAATTTTTATTTTTTTAACCTAAGAAACCATGTACCTTTAATCCCATATTGATGAGACATCTTTTTATGCAGTAGACAGACACTACTAAACAAATCTACAACTGATCAAAAATACAGAAACTATATCTATCTATCTATCTATCTATCTATCTATCTATCTATCTATCTATCTATCTATCTATCTATCTATTGCAGTAATGCAACCTATATACACCTAAGGCTCAGGGGACATTATGGAAAAAGTGACAGAAGATTGTGAGAGACATAGGACCAGGATGCTATCTGCTACATAGTGTCTTCTAGACAGGATAGGAAAGCCTTACATATGAAATCTCAATAGTATTGTTGCTTAAAGCAAGATTGTGTAGCCAAGTGTGGTGGTGCATGCCTTTAATCCCGTCACTCGGGAGGCAGAGGCAGGTGGATTTCTGAGTTCGAGGCCAGCATGGTCTATAAAGGGAGTTCCAGGACAGCCAGGTCTATACAGAGGAACCCTGTCTCAAAACAAAACAAAACAAAACAAAAAAAACCAAACCAAACCAAAACACAAAACAAAACAGCAAGATTGTGTGATCACAACACTAGTCAATGTGCCAAAGTATATGAGAAATCTTTCCCAAGGGCCCATCTGATACAAAGAGCTATAAGCAATCAATGGCTGGTGAGAAAGGATAAATCTGCTTTCTCCAGAGATAAGCTTATAAACTGGGTGTCTAATCCCAAGTGGTCAGTCTAAGACACATGTACATTACAGCAACATTAATGCTCTCTCTCTCTCTCTCTCTCTCTCTCTCTCTCTCTCTCTCTCTCTCTCTCTCTCTCTCTCTCTTTCCTCTCTCTCTCCTGTGTGTATGTGTGTCTGTTTGTTGTGTTAATTGATAATTATAGAATTGAAAGGGAATGGAGGTTCCAGACAGAAATTAAAAGTGAGGAGTCAGGGAGGCCACGGCACTCTGTTTGCTCAAGCTTGCTGGTCCTGCTGCTCATGGTGAACTCCCAGTGGCTTCCACAGCACTGCAGTCCACCTTGCTCAGCAGCTGTCCCCAGAGCAGCTGCTTCCTCCTCTCCTGTCCTCCAGCACAGAGGACAGGCCACCAGGGCTTGCATTTCCATGGGTCGGTTGTCTACAGCTTTAATGGTAGTGTTTTAGACAGTAAAGACACTTGGATTTTGAAAACTGCCTGATGAGCTCACCAGAAAATAAAGGAGGATTTTTTTTTAAGGGAAAAAAAAGTGAGGAGGAAGAGTAAAATGATGTGAAATTCTCAATAAAAATTATAACTGCTGAGAGTCAGATTCAGCAGTCATTAATCATATTGTTCCCCTGCAGCTTGCTGGTCTTTTGGGGAGCTGGTTGTACATACATCTCAGGCACATAACAAAAACATTCTGGCCCTCAATACCACTGAGTCAGGACATGACCTCCCTGAAGGACTTGCAGGGGCTAAGATGTCAATCGTAGAACCAAGTTTCTCTCCTGTGGGGTCAGAAAAACATCTACACATTTACAGGGTTTGGTAATTTTGGATTGAAAAAAGCATTATTTGAGACTGAAATTAAAATTAATTAAGCTATATTCCTAATAATATAGTTCAATGCCATACAACTACCTTTGTATTGCTATTGTTGAAAATGTAACATGTAGCTATATTTGAGAAATTTAAAATCTCCTTACTTACTGTATTCTTTAAGGAAAAACAGAGTTTAGATTTAAATTACTCTTCTGATTCTTTGCATTTAGCAACACAACTGCCATTTCTCTATCACTAATGTATACTGACACTTAAACTTATGTAATGTATGAGTTATTTCCAGGCACAAAACTTCCCCATGGCTTATCAAGGGCAGGGTTATTTTAGCAAAAACATGGCATACAATGCATAAATAGTACTCATATATAAACAGAGCATGCACAAGAGATTAATACAATTTCCCCTTTTCGAGTGATTAATACTTACCCTGGCAGCTGTAGCGTTTTATCCTTCTATTAGTTGGCAGATGTGAATAAAGGTTTCATCCCGCCTCCACTGGGCTGCTTTATCTTCAAACATGCTCACAGCTCAGGGACTATGAAATATGATCCAAGAAGATTTAGAACTATCACAGGAATTTCTTGTGGTTTCCATGCATTTTTTGCAAATTTATTAAGTCGAATATTTTATTTCTTCTGGGCTAAAAGTTAACTGGCTTGAAACTTACAGGTGCAGAGCAATAGAAGCCCAGCCTAAGGCTGTGTTGTCTCTTACAAGTCGTGAAGAACAGACCATTGGGAAAATTTTTAGGAAGCTAATGATTTATGGCTTTGAGAAAGAGGTATACATGAAAAACATGATTATATTAGAAAGATAATTTTAAAAGTATTCAATCTGGTGCATTTTAATTTTCACTAGCAGTTTTACTCCCAATGGTTAATATATATCAAATTTTTGAATAAAAGATAAATTGTGAGTTTGCTATGTTGTCATCTTATATATGATAAGCTTTGTTTCATTTAGGTTTAGTGTTAAAATGATGGTTTGTATAATTAGGAAAGACAATACCCTATATTTTTTTCATTTTTAAAATTTAAATGATTATTTTGTATATTATGTCTAGATTCAGAGAATTCTAGTTGAAAAATATATGCTAATATGTTAAATATAGTCCGTGTTAAATTTATATATGTTTATGATTATAAGAAACATCTATGGTTTCTTATATTCACAAACAAAAAATATAGTTCAGTATAACAGTTAATAAATATGTGTAATAGTTACAATTAAATACTATTAAAGACTGTATTACATGCATACATATATTTTCTTGTAAATAGATATTTGGATACACATGGTGTAAACAGGATTTAATTATTGTAAATATCATTAAAATTCATTAACATATTAACTATTTTATTGTAGATTCTAAGTCATGAGAACATGATACATAAAAATAGATCAGATTCCTAACAAAAGAATTCAAAATGTTACTGGGGACAGAAACAGTACCTGTTCATAGTATAATGACATTATAGATATAAAGTATATTTATTATTCTTAATTTAAAAATATTGTATAGAGTCAATTATACAGTGACAATTCTTCAACTTCAGAAAAGCAGTCAGGTAAAGACACATATGTTGATTTAATGCATGAAGGTGACCTTACCTCTAGGACCTTGAAGGATTGTGAAGTTTCAAAGTTATAGATAATGATCTTAAGGACAGCCAACAAAGAAAAGAGAATGTTGATATGGGATAGAGTTTAACATAGAATGGCTCTAACTAGATTTTGCATCAAAAACACATGAATACACTAAATGTTAACAAACCAGTTCATTTGATGGGTAAAAATACTTTTTGAGGAGTATTACTTAGAATGAGCAGTCAACCTAATCCAACTTCTCAGTATTGTTTAATTTAAAGATTAAAAACTTCAAATGATTCCAGTATTATTTAACGAAGACATTTGTATAATCCCTTCTAATCTTATTTCTCATTATGATGTTTGTCAACCTAAGCTGGTGTATTTAATATTTCGTTAAGATCTGACCCTGTAGATACCAGTGTAATGTGGTTGTATTTGAAACTGTTGATGGTAGTGTTAAATGCTCATCATCATTTTTTTTTACCTGTTGTGTTTTTTTTTTTAAGATCATAATTCAATTAGGATATTTTTCCCTTCCCCTTCTCTCTCTAAACTCTACACCTTCAGGCTTTCCTTCAAATTCATGGCAGCCTCCCCAATTAATTGTTATTCTCTTCTTTATTTCTCTGTCATCACCTCTCCCTTCCTTGCTTTTCTCCCCTCCATCCATTTCTACCCCTTTTCTTTTCCTTCCCCCTTTGCATCCTTGTGTTTGATTTTGCCTCCCATTCAGTGGAATATCACTTGTTAGATTACTTGATGCTATACTGTCTGACAAGCAAGAAACTAACTCTATAAAAACTAGGGTAAGAAGAAATTGGATATGTTCAAAGGAATAAAAAGCAACCAAAGAATTGCATGGTTTTGATTTTGTCTATCTACACACTGGTCAGTATTGATATTCATAAAAATAAGATATGAAGGAAGGCAAGAAACAACTACTCAAGGAGATTTACTCTAGTTAATCCTATTTTAAGTGTTTGCAATGATGTAAATATTAAACCAGTAGAGTAGAGTTGTTCGGTAGACAGAAACAACAACTTTATATTGTGATCTAAGAAGCTATTTTTTTAGTGCCCATCCTATAGGGCTTAGGTAGAAGATGTCCCATTCTGTGATCATTGATCTGCATGAAATTAGAAGTCTTGCATTAAATGTATATTCCCATCCCACATTGTTTCTAGAAGATTCCTATAACTCTACAGTTTCAAGTTTCTGGTCCAGAGACTTTTTTTTACAGAGATGTTAATAAGGCTTATGTTTTTTCATCATAGATGTCTATGTATAGATCCAAAACACCTGCTGTACAAGAAATAAGTAGCTCCTTATGGGTAGGTCCTAAGAATCTTGGTTAGTGTAAGTGATGAACTGTAAAGGATAGTGAGAAAAATAATAATCTCAAAGTTGTATTTATTCCTATTGGCTCATACACTTCTCCAGAAGACTAGGCTTTCCTGAAGCACCTTATTAGACAGAACTCTCTGGAGAAACAGAATCAATATATATTGAAAATGATGCATTTGTTAGTTTGGTTTATACAATGGGGGAAGTCCAATAGTGATCTTCTACATTGAGATCCTATTAGCTTCTCAGTGCAAAAGCAGTCTCAAACAAATGCTGAGGGCCTAGAAATCTCTAGATAGTAGTTGAGTTTTGTTCTTCATTAAAAAGTCAAAGAACCCTTGTTTTGATTGTGAATCTTACAATTACTCATCATATAAGATGGTCAAATAAATGAATAAATAAGTCAGCTCCTATAGTAAGAAATTATTGGATTTACTTTGCCACACTGAACCTCCTCATATATATATACACTACTCTTAAGAATTTTAGAAATTCAGATATCTAGGACATCATTTTGTTTAGTCATCCTAATTGATAAAGTTTAGAATAGAATTCCTCGATCTTTATTTTGTGCTATATTTATACTAAGCCCATAGGTCTGAATTTGGAAAGAAAAGCAGGCATCATTAATATTAAGACTGTCGAGTGAAAGTTGAAAGCAGAAAATAATTTTTCTCTTTGAAAAGGAGGATGTTATTTTCTGCTTTCATCTTTCACCAGACAGTCTTATTTTTTTTCAATTGCCATTAAAAAAATCCTAATCATTCTTTTAAAAAGGAAGTCTCTAATATGTATTTCAAACAAGTTAATTCTGCTAGTTTTAAGTAGATTACAAAACACTTGGCTGTTTAAAAGAAATAAATAAGAAAAAGAAAGAAAGAAAGAAAGAAAGAAAGAAAGAAAGAAAGAAAGAAAGAAAGAAAGAAAGAAAGAAAGAAGGAAGGAAGGAAGGAAGGAAGGAAAAGCCAAAGATGCTGTACTATGATGACAACAGAGAAAGGCAGCTTTAGCCACTGGAACAACTTGCACAAGAAACATGCAAGGAGTTTTTTCCTGTCTGTATATCTATCTATAATGCTGCTTAGAAAGTGTCACCACTTTGAAGGTGGCCTTTCCCCTACAGTTAATTCTCTATGTGCATTAAGAACATGTTCAGAAATGTGACATTGTGATTTTAAATTCCATCAAGGCTGCAAGTCCAACTATGACAAACATAGACCCTAATTCCTTCTAACTCACTTTTTAACATGTGGAAAGAAAAGATGCCTTCTCTACAATCTGAGGAAGGACTTGGTGCTATTTAAGAGACACACACTGAGAATTTTGCCATGCTTCAGTCAGAATAGAGGATTTACTTTTGTAGGTGAGAGGAGGTGACAAGGCAGAGAATTAGACATGGAAGCAACAGAAACTGAGTGCAAATGGGGTGTATCATGATATTTCCAAAAATTTAATAAAAATAGGTTAAATAAAAACTGCCACTTTAAAGACCACCACTTTGATGGCCAACATTGGTCAGTAATTTTAGAGGGTATAGAATCACCTAGGAGACAAGCCGCTGGCATGCATGTACGGGAATTTATTCAAACATGGTTAATTGAGATAGAAAGATGAACCCTGAATAGGGGCAACACCTTTATAAAATTGTTTCAAGTATTTCATCATGCAACAAGCAATGTAACTAGCACAACCACATCTTAAATGGCATAACTGTACCCATTTTTCCTGTGGCATTTAAGCATATTAACTAATTACAATGGGCTGGTTTTATGTGATTAGTTAGAGCAGGATGCAAATTAGAGGTCTGATAACCTGTGTTACTGATATCATGAAATACATATGGGAGGCTTACAACTCACTGGAATTCAGAACTCTGACTTCATGTTTATATTCTTTTAAACAACCTTTTTATAACTGAACCCTTTGATTAAAGGACAGCATTGGTTATAACTTTTCACTCACATTTTCTAATTTTGTCTCTCCCACTATAGGAAGATTGCCATGATCCTTCATCTAAAGAAACAGTCATTCTTGATATGAAGGATGAGTATGATAGTTACGCATTAAATTATTATGTTGACCCCATTAAGAAATTATTCTAATTTTATTTATTTTACATCCTAATTGCAGTTTCCCTTCCTTCCTTTCCACCCAGTCCCTCCCCCAATTTAAAATATTTTGAATTTTTAACAAGCTCTCTGAGAACATATTTTTTATTATTGAAAATAGATTCCTCTTTCACACAATCCATTCCAACTCCCTCTCCCTTCAGAAAAGAGCAAGCGTCCATGAGAGAGGAGAAAATAAAACATAGTAGGACAAGGCAAAACCCTGACATTGAAGCTGGATAAGGCAGTTCAACAGGAGGAAAGCGTCCCTGGGGCAGGCAAAGGAGTCAAAATCACATTCCCACTGTTAGGGGTCCCACACAAACAACAACACAGGCCCAGAAGACCTGGTGTATGCATCTTAATGGAAAGTTATTTGTCATAAATTGTCATGTATTATTCCTTTTCTTTAGTATACAACCTGGATAGAATTGAACTTATTGCATACTTATAATAAAAGTTTAGTTTTTAATTTATTCAGGAATGGCCTTTCTTTGAAATGCTTATGCCTATAAACAAAGGTATGAGAAAAAAAATCAATCAAATGTGCCTGTGATCAAAAGTTTGAGAAACTAGCCATATAGACCCTGAAATGTCCATCTTCTCTCACTAGGCAAGGCTTCCAGTGGTGGGACTGGGACACTGAGCCAGTCACATAACCTTCCATCTAAAGACTGTTCTGCCAGCAAGATGTCCTGGGGCAATGTTAGCTGAGACCTTGTGTGAGGTTCCACCCAATGAGTGGTCTAACTTGAGGCCTACATCATGAGAAGGAGTCCATGCATAATACTGCCTGGATAGCTAGAAAATGGAAGCTAGATGCACCAGAGACCTTGAGTAGAACCAAACACAACAATGGCCAAATAATGAGTAATAATAATGTTTAAAAACATTAAACAACCAAAAGTAAATGAAATGATTCCTAATGATAGTCTGTCTAGTTCTATCATCATCAGAGAGGTTTTCTCCAGCAGCTGACGGGAACAAATGAAGAATCCCACAGCCAGACATTTTATTAGGCAGCCTTCTCAGAAGCCTGCAGAAGAGAGGTAGGAAGAATTGTAGAAGCCAGAGGGGTCAAGGCCACCAGCAGAACACAGCCCACAGACTCAACTAAGCAAGCTTCATGGGACCTCACAGAGATACAGTGGTCATTATGGAGCCTGCATGGGTTTTTACTAGGTCCTCTGCATGTAAGTTACGGTTGTTAGCTTGTTGGTTTTGTGGGACTCCTAACAATGGGAATGGGGGTTTTCCTGAGTCTTTGGCCTGCTCTTGGGACCCCTTTTTCTCCTACTGTGTTGCCTTGCACAGCCATTTTATGCACATTGGTGCCTAGTTGTACTGAATCTTGTTGTGCTTGTGCAGTGTTTGGTTGATATACCTGGGAGGCCTGCCCTTTTCTGAAGAGAAACAGAGAGAGAAGCAGTCGATCTGGGAGTGATGAGAGGGACTGTGGGAGGGGTGGAGGGAGGGGAGGCTGAGGATGAGATGTATTGTAAGAAAGAAGAATAGATGATAGATAGATGATAGATTGATAGATCAATAGATAGATGATAGATTGATAGATTTTTAAAACTTACATATAAAAGGAAAACATCAGATCAAAAATTTAAAGTTTTAGAAAGCTTCAAATCTTTAGTAATAGCTTTTGCAAAAGTACATATTTAACACAGTTAAGATGCAATCAAAAATAATTTTATGCATGAGAAGTACATTACACACACACACACACACACACAAAATCCCTAAATATTCTCATAGAGATTTACCTGCTGAATATTAAACACAGCTTCTTAAGTTTATATTTTATTTTTCTTAAATTGTGCTTTGTAGATAATATTCTTAGGAATAAGTAGTAGAAACTGTTTATGGAGAAAAGGTGCATGATAAAAAGATTTCAAACTTTAAAAGCTATGTGTACAGTTATTTATGTTGTGCTTGGGTAACAATAGCTACTGAGATCTCCTTTGAATATATATAGAATTAAGAATATGTAAGATTTATAATCTTTGTTTAAAAGTTCAATAACTGATATAAAGTTGAAAAATCTACTTACTTCAGCTTTTGAAATTTAGAGTGAGAGGTTTAAAAGTACATAAAATATGTAAAGTAGGCCCCTGGCCTGGAAGCTGTTTTCAATCATGTGTAGACAAAGGCATTTGTAAACAAGGAAGCAATTTTAGTTTTTTCCTGTGGATTCATATTCGTTAAATGCTTGTCAATACAATGTAGATAAGCTGCATGAATATTCTTATTGTGCAAATAATCCTCTGATTATTCTTTTTACTGCCACTAAATCAACAGTTTACCATATTTATTATGTTTGCAAAGTTCTGCTTTGACCTGGCAAATATGTTTTGGATATCAGACAAACTAAATGATTTCCTATTTGACACTCAATACCTCCAAATTAATCGTTTCTTTTCTTAAAAATGTTAATTTATTTACTGTCTGAAACTACATTCTAAATAGAAAAAAACCAAGAAACCCAAAACAACAACAAAACATCCCCCCAAACCAAACCAAATCAAACTAGCAAGGTAGTTGGATTTCTGCACATGATAGCATGTAATATAAATGTTTAGAAGGGTGAATGTTCAAAAAAAACACCCCAGTATTTGTAAATAGGCCAGCAGCAAGCATATGTTGATATTAGTGCTTTCATTCACGGTGTGAAAGTATGCAAGATTTTTACCTCAGACTTTCTTTCACTCTGATCACTCACTGCATTTTGGTGACATAATAGTTTCACCACAAGTCATCTGTGACCACTGCCAGCTTTACTAGCCTGAGAGTGGGGAGCCTGATTGGGTGTTTAGACCAAAGCCTTGTAGCTATGAAAGCTTAAGGCAGGAGCCAGTGCATATTGCTCATAGACAGACAGACAGACAGATAGATAGATAGATAGATAGATAGATAGATAGATAGATAGATAGATAGATAGATAGATAGATACTTGACATGTAGAGTATTTATAGCTATTTAACATTTATGTATGGGTTACTCGAGATTGAGCCCCTCAGTATTTTCCTTATTATGGATGCTACTGTTGTTTCCTGAGCTCTCAATTCATATATAAAAATTTTGCTTTTCATTTCTTTGACTCCCTTGCCATGATAAATACCAAGGCCTTAACCTTTCACATTTTTGAGATATCGATATCTAACTAAGCTACACAATACTTCCTTGACATTAACTCTTGTGCCAATACTTATTCTTGAAATGCGATCTGCAGGGTTAGAATCTAGAAATAAATGCATGATTTGCTGAAGCAAAAGGGAATCTTAAGGAAGGGTGGACTTTTCTTCAAATTTTGAGAAGATTTCTGAGAATCCATTTATGATATAGCCTGTTTGCAGGAGTGCATGGAAATGAGTGGTGAGATCAGAATCTGTGTATGACACAGAATCAGGCTATGGCACACTATGACAAGAGTAAAGATCAGCAAATTTTCTCTTTTCCCAAGTTTGACATGAGTGTGATAAAACTACAGTTTTAAAAACAAAAGGAACTATCTTTACAATTTTCTTGCAAATTCTATATTTTCTTGAAAATAAAAACGTGATTATCTTTATTCAAACTGTCTTATTCTTCAAGTCTGCTTTTAGCATACAGAAATCTTTTCTGTGACAGAATTTCAAACCTAGAGAACCTGGCCTGTGCCCTTTCAGTCTCTCCTCTCATATTTTATTCTTGGTCCTAGAGTTCTCAAAGGACCCCATCTCAAAATGAATAATATGATGTGTTGTAAAGCTAAATGCACCACATGCAATATCTGTGCTACAAATGCGTTCAGAATAAGGAAACATAATTTTACATAGTTTTACTTCTATTAGAGTCAAGTGACAAGTGTTATATTAATTTTTATTTGCATTTTTGTGTGTATGAATGTTTTGCTTCTATGTATTTCTCTACATGATTTACATGCCTCATGTTGTTGGAAGCCAGAAGATGATGGATTCTCTGAAACTGGAGTTATAATCCACTTTGTTATTGTTGTAGTGGAACCCTGTTCCTCCTTTTTTTTAATTAGATATTTTCTTCATTTACATTTCAAATGCTATCCCCTTTCCTAGTTTCCTTCTTCCTTTAACTAACTGATAAAGCAATGTATTTTGGACTGGGAATGAGGAGGAAGAGACTGTGAAAGATTGTGTGTTTTCCTTATTTGAACCTTTCTATTTCATATTCAATTAGAAAAAAATCATATTAAAAATGTTAGTGGATACTGCTAATGAAGAATGAAAATACTTAGATTGTAATTTTTATTCATTATTAACTGACTTCATCTAAGCCTTGTGAGTCATAGACCATATAATCCAACCAAGATTTTCACAGCATCCTGCTCCTCAGTATTTTCACCAACACTAGGTTTTAATTAAATCAGGAAGCATGCAGCAGAGATGTAGATATCAAAAAGTTACCACAGTTAAAGAGAAAAGTCTATGAATTTGAAAAAGAACAAGGGGGATTCCATGGGAGCAGTTGAAGGGAAAGAAGGAAAGGGGGAAATAATGTAATTACATTATAATCTCAAATATTAAATAGGATACTAAAAATGAAGTAATAAATAATAAAAGGCACGCATGCCAACTTTTATACAAAGGTGCTATTTTCATTTTGACAAAGTTAGCTCCTAATATGTAAGTGAAAAATCATCCCACACAAATTTGACAATCCCAGGTTTCTGGAAACCTTTCCTTAAATAACCAGGAGATGTTTTGGATGTTTATCATTTTTGAGAACTGAGAAGCAACTAGCCATTATCAGTGACTGGAAGGAATAAAACTGAAAAAAAATACTATGATCATAATGTTAGCACCAGGATACTCCAAACCCGGCCTAACCATGTGACCCTTAACCTGCGTTGCCAGGACAATGACCTTCAATCCCACAATCCACTTGGCTCAGTTCCCGCCCTCACTGGTCTGACGTCATTTTCTTTATAAAATAGGAAGCCACCCCTCCTCTTTCTCTCTCTCTCTCTCTCTCTCTCTCTCTCTCTCTCTCTCTCTCTCTCTC
>NC_034604.1:80561412-80568104 GCF_900095145.1 Mus pahari | reverse complement strand
TCTCTCTCTCTCTCTCTCTCTTTCTCACTTTCTTTCTCACTTTCTTTCTCTCTTTCTTTCTTTCTTTCTCTTTCTTTCTTTCTCTTTCTTTCTTTCTTTCTTTCTTTCTTTCTTTCTTTCTTTCTTTCCTCCTTCCTCCCTCTTTCCCTCCCTCCCTCCCTCCCCCCCTCACTCTTTCTTTCCTTCTTTCTTTTTATAAGGACAACATTTAATTGGTACTGGCTTCCAGGTTCAGAGGTTCAGTGCTTTATCATCAAGGTGGAAACATGTCAGCATCCAGACAGACATGGTGCAGGTGGAGCTGAGAGCTCTACATTTTCATCTAAAGGCTGCTAGCAGAATACTGACTGACCTTCAGTTAACTACATTGATGGTGCTAAAGCCCACACCCACAGTGACACACTTCTTCCAACAAGGCCACACCTACTCCAACTGGGCCATAATGTCTAATAGTGCTACTCACTGGATCAAGCATATATAAACAATCACATATCACTTCCTGGCCCCCATAGACTTGTTCAAACATAGGAGTCTATGGAGGCCATACCTAAATATAGCATAATATAAAATAAATTTAGTCAAATGTCCAGAGTTCCCATAGTCTCTAGCAGTGTCAACAATGTTTAAAATCCAAAGTTCAAGATCTCTTCTGAGATTCATTCAATCACTTAACTGTAATCCCCAAAGCAAGACAGGAAACCAGCAGGGTAAACTCCAAACTCTGCATCTTCATGTCTGATGTCAAAGCAGGCTTCAGATCTCCAACTCCTTTTAAATCTTTGTTGACTGAAATGAACTTTTTTCTCCTGGGGTGCTTTCACTCCCTCTTATCAGCTTTCCTCAGCAGATAGCCCAAGGATATGGCATCTCAAAAATCATGGGGTCTCCATGGATACTTCAGTGTTACAGCTTCCTGTTTCAAGTCTGGGATCCACACATGATCTTATGGGTTCCTCAAAAGTGCTGGCTTCACCTCTCCAGCGATGCTCTCTGTAGCACTCTAAGCTCAGGTTGATCCACTCCACTGCTACTGCTCTTCTTGGTAATCATCCCATGGGATTGGCATCTCCAATATACTGAGGTCTTCTGTTGCAATTAGGCTTCACCAATAGCCTCTCATAGGCTCTCCACATAGTACCAAACCCCAAATCCTTTGCATGACACCTTCAAGGCAATAACCTTTCAAACTAGCTATGAAGTAGAGGACATTTACACTGACAATATTTTTGTTAGGGAACTGCTAAAGCTTACAGTTGAGCTTTTTAAAAGTCATTATTAAAAGATAAAATCACAGTGCTTTGCATAACATGTTTCTGTCAATAGCAAAGCAACTCTTGACCTTGCCATAGTTGTGTGAAAAAAATGAGTAATTAATTAGATTTTATGAAAGAAGATGTTCATTTAAGTAGCTGCATACAGATCTTTAAAAATTGCAACCTGAAATGGTATAATTTGTTATTCACTCTTCACCTTTTTCTCATGATAGTTCCTATTTAATAGACCTTAGTCAATGAGCACAATTTGCTTATCATAGATAAGATATATTTTATGTGTGGATTCAGACAAGTAAGTTTATGTTGAATACAAATTAATGAAATATACTGAATCAATACTATCACAGCTATTTGAATAAACAAAATGTAAGTATATGATTATTCTCAGAAAGAAATGTCTCTTTTCTGATTAATGAAATAGTGATGATTAATTACTGAGTTCTCTATAAAATGGACAAAATGGTACTTGGGGCAGATATTTATTTCAAATGAAATTTAAAACAACAAGAAAACAAGCACACAAGAAGTATTTGAAGGAGTATGCCAGTGCCTGGCAAACACAGAAGTGGATGCTCACAGTCAGCTATTGGATGGAACACAGGGCCCCCAATAGAGGAGCTAGAGAAAGTACCCAAGGAGCTGAAGGGGTCTGCAACCCTTTAGGTGGAACAACAATATGAACTAACCAGCATCTCCAGAGCTCATGTCTCTAGCTGCATATGTAGCAGAAGATGGTCTAGTAAGTCATCATTGGGAAGAGAGGCCCCTTGGTCTTGCAAACTTTATATGCCCCAGTACAGGGGAACACCAGGGCCAAGAAGGGGGAATGGGTGGTTAGGGGAGGAGGAGGGGGAGGGTATAGGGGACTTTGGGGATAACCTTTGAAATGTAAATGAAATAAATACCTAATAAAATTTGAAAAAAAATTTTTTTGAAGGATCCAGGAAAAACCAAAACAAAATCCCAAATTGAATGATGTGACCTACAGTGTTACTGATCGATAAGACCTGAAAAGTCATCAGGTCATCAGTGGCTTTATTACAGATAACAAGCTGAGTCCCATCTTAACCGACTAGAAAGATATATTTGAATTTTGTTTTGAAAGAATAGCATCCTTTGGGAGGATTTAATATATTATATTATCTTTAACAACACTATGAAATAGAACATTTTAGTTATTTGTATCTGGATTTATACATATTTGTATGTTTTGTGTCTACTTTACAGAGAGCTTAGTGCTTACTAAATTAAAACTGAATATGCCTGGTTTAAAAGGGTGGCTGTATGTGGTCTTTTCTTCCATGACTTAGTATTTGGAATTCGCAAATATTCTTAGCTACAGTTGTGAAAATAACCAAATTTCATTGGTCTTAATACTTACGTTCTAGTGATAATATAGTATAGAAAGTTGCAACGATAGATGCAAGAGCCTGGAAAACTAGAGTGACTTGTGACTAGAGGGATCATTTCATGAGTAGATATGCAGCTCTCTGCCATTCTCTCCAAGGTCTTTCTGACTTACAATGAGAAGTACACATGGTTTAGTCCAGGTTTGGTGACTGCTGTTGATGGGCAGTTGTAATAGGATAAACTCAAGGAGGCCTTTCTGTATTTATCAAATGTTTGGAGAACTGATTTCCCTTCCTAAAAATGTACCTAAGCCTCCTTTCTCCTGGAAACCTAGAAGAATGCAAACTTAGTTTTTACTTTTCTAAGATGAAGGTAGTAAGATGTTGATGTAAGATCTTTTGTCCTGTTTCATATGTACTTTCCATGAGAAGCTAGAAGCTTAAAATAGGTATATTATTAATCTGACTTTGTAACTGTCTCTAGTGGGATCCCCAACTCACTATTACATGTCTTCAAACATAGTGAAGATTTGCCCACATCCCTCTAAATATGTCTCTGTAATCAATGACACCTCCTTTATGTAGTTAACGATAATATGATTTCATATTGAAAAAGTGAAACATAAGAATATAAATTCTAGGCCTTTAGGCCCAGGCTTGAGAATGTGACCTTTGTGACTTAATGCTCCAAGGCATGCTAATCATAAGACAGATAGCAACATTCCTCCACCCACCTGCTTCCTGGTTTCAGGGAGTGTTCCTTCAAAGAAAGTCACCCTAACCCACCCTGACTGCTTCTGGATCCCGCTATGCAAATATGTTATTGTTAGAGGCTCATAGATACTGTCTTGACTCCCACTTCCTCATGACTCTTAACTGATATTTTTGGTATTTTCTACCAACGCCCTCCCCACCCCCTTGAGTTGTGGTTTCTTCCTTCAAATACTCCCTCCACTGGCTACTCGGCGCCCATGGTCCTCTACCCCTGCATGGTGTACTGTGGGTTCAAGAGCGCTCTTGGAATAAAAGTCCTCGTGCAGTTTGCGACAAGACCGTTTCTTGTGAGTGATTTGGGGTGTCGCATCTTCTGAGTCATAATGTGGGGGAGTCCTCACATTGTGGGTCTTTCAATATGAGATAATAATCTTTAGAAGTTGATTGTGGGGCATTGGGCTATGCAAAGACAGCCTGGTCTCCAGTCAAGCTGAGATGTTGAATCCTGGGACACAGTGGTGATAATTCACCTACAGGTGATGGAAGGAGTTTTCTCATGTTTCCTGGGACTCTGGTTCTTGTTGAAGTTACTGCCTCCTCAACCTCCATAAGAGAAGCATGGTTAGTAGTCACATAGGCAATGTCCCAAGCTTCTGACCTTCAGGCTAAACTCCTCCCCTGTTGCCAAGCAACAGTAAGATAAAGCAGCCCACTATAAGAGGGGCTGTTTGCACCCCCCTCACTCCTCAGTGCTCACTTTCTTCTCTTTTGCTCTCTTTGTCTTCTTCCCTCCCCTTCTCTCCTCCCCTCCCCTTCCCTCCCATCCCCTCCCCTCTCCTCTCCCTCTTGGTCTTAGTCAGGGTTTCTATTCCTGCACAAACATCATGACAAAGAAGCAGTTGGGGAGGAAAGGGTTTATTTAGCTTACATTTCCACACTGCTATTATCACCAAAGAAAATCAGGACTGGAACACAGGCAGTTCAGGAAGCAGGACCTGATGCAGAGGCCATAGAGGGATGTTACTTACTAGCTTGCTTCCCCTGGCTTGCTCAGCCTGCTCTCTTATAGAACCAAGACTACCAACCCAGAGATGGTACCACCCACAAGGGAACCTCCCCCCTTGATCACTAATTGAGGAAATGCCTTACAGCTGGTTCTTGTGGAGGCATTTCCCCAACTGAAGCTCCTTTCTCTGTGATAACTCCAGTCTGTGTCAAGTTGACACAAAAAACTAGCCAGTACACTCTCTTACTCTCATTCTCTCTAGCTTTTCTTCTCTTTCTCTCTCTCTCTCTCTCACAAAAAACTAGCCAGTACACTCTCTTACTCTCATTCTCTCTAGCTTTTCTTCTCTCTCTCTCTCTCTCTCTCTCTCTCTCTCTCTCTCTCTCTCTCTTTTACCTTCTCCCTGCCTTTCTACAATAAAGCTCTAAAACCATAGACAGTCTCTGCTCATCAAGACCTGCTGCGCAGACTCTTGCCTGTGTGGGAACCTCTCTACCTAACTAAGCCCTCTCTCCAGTAACCCCGGGGCAATACCCTGTCACCCTGGGCCCCAGGCCAGGGGCTGCCCCTTGTCCATCCCCCTCCCCAGTTGAGTGGGGTCAGTGACTTAGATACCCACCTGGGCTTAGTGGAAAGTGTCTGGCAGCCCTCCCCCCTTCCCTACTACCCTTTTTAGTTTCCACAGTTGATAAATTCCTTTCTTGTATGGTAGACTTTAAGTCTCATTTATATAATAAAATAAGCTTTGCCTGTTTTCCTCACCCCAATACCTGAACATGTACCCCTCTTCCCCTATCATGCAGCAGAGGACATCCAGGACTTAACTTAGTGAGAGAAGATGCCCCTAACCCTCAAGAAACTTGAGGCCCCAGCAAATTGGGAGGTCTGGTGGAGTGGGGGTGGGGGTGAGGGAGTGGAGACATCCCCTTGGAGCTGAGGGGAGGAGGTATGGGATGTAGAACAGTCAGAGATTGAACTGGGAGAGGGATAAAAACTGGACTGTAAAAAAAAAAAAAAAAAAAAAAAAAAAAAAACAAGATTAAAGAATAAAAACAGAAAAAATAAAACATACACAGTGAGATATAGCTAATTATAATTAAAGTTACTGTGCTTTAAAAACTGAGAACTTTTTAATAAAAAAACTCTATTTCCTGGAAAGTTTAAATTTCACGTTTGCTGAATTGATAATAATAATTTATAATTGTAATGTTAATAAAATTAGGAAGTATAGCTCAGTAAAATTAAAAGGAAATAAGATAAACAATGTATGTTACTTCTAAGCTTGACAGTGTCAGCATCATGTTATTACGGAACAGTGGAGACCCTCAGAATAGTTCAGGCTGTGGGGGCCACAGCTGGGAAGGTGTCTGAGGAATTCTGTGTTCAGGCAGCCACTGGAGGAACACAAGGACAGAGGCAATGCTTGACATCCAAGCCCACAAAACTCAGATCTCACACTTCACAGCAGAATTTTCCCGTGTGCCTTGTGAGATTTTTATTCCAAGCTAAGCTGTGCTTTTTTTTCTTCCAGTGATATATGACAGCAAAAGGCCAGGCATCTTCCCCATTTGATGTGAGGATTATGTGTTTGAACTGAGAATTAGCACCATGTGTATGTTCTCCCTTTAGAATGCTGAAAGGTAGATATTGCAGGCACCACCAAAGAGAAAGTAAAATCATTCTTGGCAGCTATTGTAATAGAAATTGACATTTAGTATAGTATGTAAGATTATGTCATCCTTCCTATGATGAATCTGTCGTTGTTTGCATAACCCCTACCACCTAAATGACTATCCTGAAGAACCTGGCTTTTCAAATTCATTAAATTTTTAGAGGAACATGGAAGATGGCTATCCTTATTAGCAAATGTTGTAGCAAGAGTTTCTGAAATACTCATTGAGTGTTCTGTAATAGTCACGAATTTAAAAGGAAGAAGAAATTTTGAAGAGTCTGAAATTTTCTATGATTTAAACACCAACAGTCAGGGACTTGTAACCTTATATCTTATTGATTAATTCAAATTTAGATTAGTGTTTGTGGAATTCTCCCTCTGCTTTTTCTTTATATTGCAAGTTTAAATGTATTCTTTCAGCATACAAAAGCTTTGTAAGAAGACAAATCATCCTGGAATCAGTTCAACTTGTCCCCTGTGGGATGTAAAGTTAAATAAGTGGAGGACATACATACTTAGAAAGCAGAAAACATCAGCCTCAAATTTTAAGCTTGAAATCCCTCAATTTTCACAGTTATTTTCTCTGTATATTCATTGAATCTATTTAGCTTCTAGCAAAAAAAAAAAAAAAAAAAAAAAAAGTATTTTTTACAAGACCACTAGGTGTCATTGTATCT
>NC_034604.1:80554628-80561376 GCF_900095145.1 Mus pahari | reverse complement strand
GTGGGATGTAAAGTTAAATAAGTGGAGGACATACATACTTAGAAAGCAGAAAACATCAGCCTCAAATTTTAAGCTTGAAATCCCTCAATTTTCACGGTTATCTACACTGTTAATTCATTGAATTTAATTAACTTCATGAAAAAAAAAAAAAAAAAAAAAAAAAAAAAGCATTTTTTACAAGACCACTAGGTGTCATTGTATCTGTTTTTTAGGTGTTTTGCAGGCCTGTGAGTTTTACATATGTTTTAAAGATCTTAGCAAGAGTTCTGACAAAAAAGATAACTAGCAGCTGAGGTAAGAGCTATGACAATAAAAGAAAGAGATACTAGAAAATGGCCAATTGGTGCATTAGCAATTAAGGGAATAATTGATTGGCATTTTACATACAATATAGTATTACTGCAATATAGCATTTACACTGGGATAAAATATGAAAATAAAACTGCTATGTATGCAAGTTAAATGATTTTTGAACTTGTGCCTAATTGGAAATATAATACTGTATCTTCTTAGAATGAAAGAGCAATCTTTTATGTATCTTAGTTTTTATTTATATTTTTTGTCATTTTTGAGCTACTTCCCTTAGAAATGAATTGTGTATCGTCCTTTATATTGAATACAAATAATAAGGTTACAGCATTTCCTCCAATAGGCTTAACATCTCTGTCTGAAAGACTGTTAAAGGTGAAATATACACACTGTATTTTAAAAATATATTAATGCATTTTAATGTAAAAATACATATATAACTGGGTTTTGTTAAATTAGAGTGACTGCCAAGGGATTATTGGCAGTCACTTGATTATTAATTAATTGTGGTACTAAACAGGTCATAACTAACTTCATGGTTTTATTGGAAAAACCACACCAGATTTTGTTCAAATACACTGTTATCATGGAGGACTGGTAATGCTTGAGGTCCCAGTGTGATGTTGGGCAGATATTTCCACCCTGGTGACTACTAGAAGTAATTAATTAAGTCTACCAGTAGGGAGGTAATGAGAAGGGAGACGTACTATATTTCTGTTTGTCCCAATGACTGAATCTTTAGTAAATTATACGTTAAAATTAAGGCCTCTTCATCTTTAAGATGTATGTAAAGATACTCATTGTGTTATGAGGGCAAAATGTTTTCTGAACCCACATTGGCAGACTATAAAGTGGTACATTTACATTGCTGAATTACAGCGGAATTTAAGGAACCATTTAGAAGCTCTTGGCAATCGAGGACATGGACAGTGTTAGTCTGGCAGCAAAGAGCAGGGCAGTACTTCCTAGAGCAAGCCAACGGGTGCCCTAACTTGGGCAAGAGATAACGTAAACTCTGGACAAGCAGTCAGGAAGCCAGAAAGAAGCTTGGCAGGCCTTTAGTTTGCTCCTTTCTCCGTCTATGGAGAATTCACAGTTGTAGATCCACGATACAGCAGAGTCCAACAACTCTGATATAAAGTTCTATCTACTTCACTCTTCCAGGATGTGTCCCAGTCTAGAGAAGGTGGGAACACTGGTTGGTCAAATGACACACATTCCACTACTCACGTAGGAACCAGAAGTGACCTTCTAATGTGTAGTGTCAACCTTTATAATTCCCCGTTTTGAGTACTCCAGGATATCAAGCTGACTTACTTAAAATAAAAAAACAAATAAACAAACAAAAAACAAAACAACAACAACAAAAAGTCTTCAAGGTCTCCTTTGTTGCCGCAGACTAGCTCCTTTCTGGGGACTCCTATCTGCGTGGAACGGGTCTCTGGTTGCAGGTGAGCTAGGATTTAGCGAATGACAAACAGACCGACGCGAGAGAGTGTGTAATACCTGAAAGTAATGTCAAATCGAGTATCAGACTATTTATACAGAAGAAAATAGGGAAGTTACGATTCCAGGAGACTATGTTTCCGTGAACTTTTCACCTCAGGACAGCGCCCAGGTTTTGGGGGCCTGTTGTGCTTGTCACTACTGGAGTGGATGTAGCACTTTGTGTAGCTGCGGCTGCCAATTCCCTATACTTCCCTTTCCCATTCACAGAGCAATGTGGTATAGTCCTTGATAACCCACGCTGTCATGACCTGTCACAGCTCCTAACAGCTATTATAGCTGTGCTTGTCGTTCGTAGGACACATTTTCCTGTTAGTCTTTCAAAACTCAATTTGTCGAGAGGAAATTCCCTTGTTAAAAATTGAATTTCGATGATCTTTTTTGGTCCACATTTAACGCAGCCTCCTCGCAGGAATCACAACACTAATCATGCTGTAATATAGCCATGGCTTCTTTCTCACTAGACCTAGACTTCTCTCAGGAAAGTTTTTTGACCTGTATCTTAACTACTCACATATAATTCTTACATATAAATTCAAAAAAAAATGATTGTTGAAGGGGAAAATAAACATGCCAAGTAACTGTTTTTTTGCTCCACACTAGACAAACTAATTTGTTTTATGATAAAAGAACATGCCCATGTGATGTATGCTGATATCTAGTGGAAGAGGGCCTACCATAGGGACTAGCCCCAAGATTCCAGAGCCCTTTCCAAGTGACAGACCCAATAGAAATAAAACAGCACATTGGAATCTGTTTTCTGTTGTCTCTTCCCCATCTACCTCACACTGCCAAAAGCTGACACCTAATTGAAAATTACTTCAGAACATCTGTCTCAAGATGTGAAGATGTCATGAAATTTCCAGAGATTACCAGCCTCTGCAGACAGAATAATAATGGTTCTGAAGACATCTGAGAAAGCCATCCATTAGAATTCTGCAGCATTTCATTAATTTATACTATCAAGAGGATTGCTGCGCTCAACCTCAATAATAAAGGAATTACATAAACTTCAAGCAATGGTAAGCACAGAACCCCAAGTCTCATCAATCAAAAACTGTGTGTGGTTGCAAACTAGTTAAACAAAACATTTTGACTTGAGCACAGATGTGGCTGTCTCTATGTGTGTGTGTGTGTGTGTGTGGGGGGGGGCTTCTTTTACCACAAGTTATCTTTGATGTCTAGAGTATGTCAATATATGCATATGTATATATGGTTCTAAAATTGGTAATAGTATTCAAATTATTTACAGTTGTAGTTTAATACTAAAGTAAGTATGTAAGTGTATTTTGGAGAACTAATATGGAACATTTAAACTTAAATAATTATTATCAACAATATGAACCATTTATATTGTAGTTACATTTTACACAAGTTATCCATTTATATCTGATTTAAAAATTCTCAAGACTACAGAAGATGCAGAGAACTGATAGATAAATAGATGAGTTGCAGAAATTCCAAAGGATTACTACCAATTTCAAAATTTTCAGGGTATGCAAAAAACTATTCACAATGTATCTTTGCTATGCTATCTCTATTGCCCCTTCCAAAGACTATCTTAAACTGTAATATCCATTGGTGTTATTTATATGAATTAATGATCTTTACAAGTGGAACAAAGGAACTCAAAATAAGTAATTACAAATGAAAAATATGGGTTGGCTCAGTATCATCTAATGGGTCCTTGTAAAAGGATTGTAGAAGTATCAGATTCAAAGATATATTAAAGTGGACCAGGTGCCAGAGAAGGGGAAGTCTGCAGCATATCTGCATTTCAAGATGAAAGGTTGATCTATGACTACAAATTATAAATGTTCTACAGAAGATCAACAGATATAGAAATATTCTATGGCTGGAAGATCCAGAAAGGAACAACCTTAATTACAGATACATTTTACAATGGTGAAAGTGATTTTGTGCATCAGAAGCTTATAAAAGAATAAACACATTTTGTTTTAAGCCAAGAACTTTGTGATGAATTGTTACAGCAACGTAAAGAAAATGACAGAATGTCAAAAGAAGGCTGGTTCACGCAACCAGAGTACACACTCTGCTTCCACCCACTCAGCACCCATCATAGCACTTTCATGATTCTTCCCTGCAATGAGATTGCAATAGTCTCAGGCTGAGAGCTCTGCCTCATTGCTTCTCTTCATGCTCATGATATGTTGAACTGACAACTGGACTTGCCAAATGAGCTCAGTAAATAGGCAGCTACTATGTGTTTCAAAACTTGTCAAGACATGATATCAGTGGCTGTTGTATGTGGCTGTCACACAACTCTAGCCTCAGTCAATAATTGACAAAGTCCTTAGAAAATAGACATTCAACAAAAATAAACACATCAGGATAATAATCAGATGTATAGGCCTTCTTTCCCATTTTAGGCCTTTTAAAGTATTTGAAATTAGGTAAAATTATTGAAACTAGTTTGAAAGGGGAAATTGCTCTCTGAGAACTAAATTCAGATACTCTCTACAATAGCTGTCATCTTGGAATCCCACATTTGGGGTAGATTTAGCTGACCAAAAGTTTGTAAACATGGACATCCGAATCTTGCTAAGGATGTATGAGTTATTCACCTTATGATTATGCTTCTTATTTTGAATTTGTGAGGAATAATGGGGAATAACATCTCTTTGGAATGGTTTTCAGTTTCTCAAACCTTGGTCTTCAAAAGGCAACAATTTCCAAACAAGAATAATTGGGAAAGTAATGCAGTATTATTTCTCTCAGGTGACAGTCTATGGATTTGCATTTATAATAGTACAGTATTTTACAGACTCTTTTAAATACTAAGAAAGGAAGGTAGATGAGGTAAATTTCCAGTGACATAATAATAGCAGCAACAGTTACAGCAAAAGTATTGACATGCTTAATATTTTTCACATTGGCAAAATGTGTCCATGGTACAGTTTCAATGCCTGCTGCAATTAGACACTGTTTTTTATTGTTGCTATTTTTTTGAAACTAAAAACTTTCTGTACTCAAGGTGTGAAAGCCTCAGAAGGTGACATTTCACTAATGACTCCTCTATGAAATTGACAAAGATGGATGTAGTGCTGTTATCCATGGCCCTTGAGAAACATAGTGCTTTCAAAACGACATTATACCCATGGAAAAAAACAAAACCTAAGCTCTGTTTTCTTTTGTTTATATAAAAAAGAGTTACATACTTTAATCGCAGTGTATACACTCCATTTTAGCTTAAAGTACTCGTTTGGCACCTAGTTAAACATAGAGAGTGAAATTACTAATTATGTGGGTATTTTTTGATCTAATAACTTCAGTTAGGATTATGCAGCACCTTACTTGAGAGAATCTCAGTAAGACTTACTGCCACTCCCTTGCTGATGGTGTTCATCTGTATAGCTTACAGATTTAAACAATATATGAATTAATGTGAGTATCAGATATGTATATGCATTATGTACATATTGATAAAAATTCTAACTCTCATCCCAAAGTATTCCAAATTTCAACTTTTTTACTTTTGTTATATTTTAAATTTTCATATATGAATTCTGTATGTATATCATTCCCTCCCCTCTTTCCCCCATTTTAACTCCTCCCATGTCACCTCAAGTCCCTCTTAAATTCATGACATTCTTTAATTAATATTGTTTTACACACACACACACACACACACACACACCTTGCATACGAAGTCCATTTAGTAGCTTTGTATGTAGATATCTTACTTAGAGCTGACCTTTGGGGATAAAATAATCTATAAAGGAATAGGTCCCTGGAGAAAAATATATATACATAGCATTTGTCACTGAGTTCAAATGCTTATTCCAATGACTTTCTATGAGTGTCAATTTTCATTTCAATTCCTTCACAGTCTAAATCTATCCATTGTAAAACATGTGTTTATAGAAGACACAACACAAAGCTATGTTCCAAGTAGGGACTTGTTACCTATCTTGGTAGTAAGTCAATGATTAGGAAAAAATCATCCACAGAAATTAGCCATTTTTAAAGATTCATTTTAGGGAAATACCTATGCATTTCCAAAATTTTTATTAGCATTTCTTTTTAATGCATCCAATTAGCTTCCTATCTTTTTTATAAATAGGTAATAATTTCTGATTACCTTCACTCCCTCTCATTACTCTCCTCTCTTGTCCCCCCTCACCTCCATCTAACTCCCTCTTCCCAAATAGACTCTTTTCTACATTTACGAATAGAAATTAAAATTATTATAAATTATCTACCTTATTTGTACATACGATATCTTGGTTTGCCTTTCATTCAAAACTAAATGATGCGGTAGAAACATGTCCTTTTTTTCTGTTAAAGAATGACTCCTTCCTGATTTGAGCTTATTTATATAGGATATCAAATTGTTTAGAAATAATTTAAAAGAAATTCTTATGTGTATACAGTAGATGATTGTTATTCTTTATGTACCAAATAAATAGCAAAACAAATTCGATGAGGCTATAATTAATTAAAATGGCATTTATATGTAAATCATATTAGAAAATATCTGTGTATAGACAGAGTCAAGATTTTTTTGCATTGTTTTGTGATGGGTAGAAATCAAAGTTTATATGGTGCTACTTGACTTTCACTTTAGAAAACTATTTCTTATATTAGGTTTGATGCCATTTGACTGGGGAACTTAGGAACTTCTTGCCTTAATGCAAGCTGTATTAAATAGGATCTATAGCCTGATGGCTGGTAGATGGAGGGTTTGGAATTCTTCAGCACAAATGTATTAAGTCTAACAAGCACATCATTATTGTAGAACAGATTTTCTTCAAGAGGAATGGCAGTCCTTATGTGACTTAAAATAGACTTTATGGCTGTTTGCCAACTCTCTCTTCCTTCCTTCCTTCCTTCCTTCCTTCCTTCCTTCCTTCCTTCCTTCCTTCCTTCCTTCCTTCCTTGTTCCCTCCCTCCCTCCCTCCCTCCCTTTCCC
>NC_034604.1:80544213-80554559 GCF_900095145.1 Mus pahari | reverse complement strand
CCTCCCTCCCTCCCTCTTATATTCCTTCCTTTCTTTCTTATTCTTTCTTTTTTGTTTTCAAAAGAAACTTTTTTCAGAAAAAAGACATCTGTAACTTCTTTACAGTGATCTTTAACATTGATCATTGGAAAAGAATCACCAAAATAGCAGTTCGTGGACGGAAGAGTTTGTGTGTAGCATGGTCAGGTTAGTTATATACATTTTATTGTCACAATCCTCATTTTAATTCTCCCTTAAATTCTTATTGTAGACAAGGGTCAAATGGGAAGTCACACAACTTATGCAGCCAGCCACATCTCAGTGTTATCAATTGGGACATGGACAGAAACCAAACAGTACAGCACACTGATCCTCTCACTGTGAAGCCTCATCAATTCCACCTGCAAGGGAAGCATCCGCAGGATCAATAAGACCTTTTCCCATGTTTCCCTGCTGGCAACAAAGCCTTTCATTTCCACTTTAGCTATTAATTGATTCAAATTGCATGAGGTCATACAATATAATCAGGAAGTCA
Organism: Mus pahari; assembly: GCF_900095145.1. NCBI lineage: Eukaryota > Metazoa > Chordata > Mammalia > Rodentia > Muridae > Mus > Mus pahari. The sequence goes on along the minus strand of NC_034604.1, from coordinate 80,554,045 downwards.
CCTTGTTTTTTCTGCCATTTGTTTTTAACTCTGAACTGCTTTAGATTAATGTGTGTGTATGTTGCAGCATGTTTATGGAATTTAGAAGACAAAGCCAGGCCTGAGTATTTCCCCTCCACCTTGTTAAAAAGAAGGTTCCTTTGTTGTTGGTCACTCCCTATACCAGGCTAGCTGGCTCATGAACTTCCAAAGATTGATTCCCCACTTTTGGCCTCAATTGTTACCTTAGAAACTGAATTAGAGGCACTAATACAATTGGTTTCACATGGATTTGGTTATTCAAACTCAGGTCCTTAGACCTACACAGCAAGCTTTTTACTCAATGTGCCATATCTTTGATTGATCTTCTTTGGAAGAAGTTTAGGACTGTGCTCATATTTCTCTTCTTCTTCAGAATAGCCACTACCACTTCCAGGATTATAACAGAGCATTTGCTTTCAAACTTTTATTACATTAGGAAATTGTTTCTAAGTCATCCACAAGCCATTGTATTTGAGACATAACCCTTCCTTGATCTTCTCATATCTAAAGATATACCATCTATCTCAGTGTTTGGCTTATGCACCTGCTGCAATAATTCCTGCTAAGCTCATATTTAATGCATTGGTACTTCAGTATCTAGCTTCAGCCCTCAGCTTCTCCTCTCAGTTCTTTAATGGATTCTTAGGTTGAAAACAGAAGAGCTTTTGCCTTTGGATGAGAAAATTTAAAACGAATACACTCCATTTGGAGAAATGAAGTTGAGAACATTCCTAACCTAATGCACTCTGTAGTTTTTTTCTGGTGTTGCTCATGGAAATGCTCCTTTATCTTTTTAAACATTCAGAGAAATTTTCTTATCTATGCATAAATTATTGAAGGAACAGTAATTCACCTATTCATCTGATAATAAATACAATATTAATATAGTCTTTAAGCAACTGAAATTACACTGTGCGTGGAGTCTTTGTTTTATCTTCATTTACAAGTAGCATGATAAAATCACATTTATCCATTTTTATCTACCAGGCTATGTACCTTCCCACCTATCTACCCATGTTTCAGGTGTTTACTGAGTCATAGTTCTCTGACAATATCACTTGGGAATTCCCATAGCATAAATTCTTCATTGTTAATGCTCTATTTCCCAATTATTTTTGTACTGTCTATAATGAGTGTCTTTGAGAGGCAGTTTGTGAGACCATTATGAGTACAAACATGTGTAAATAGTAAGCAATTGCCTATTAAATGCAATTTTATAGAAACCAGAAGTGTTTGCTCTTTACTCTCGGTAAGAGGGATGTATAGTAAAATAAATGAATATAATGGCAGGGACATAGGCTCCTTGGGCATATCTAGGCTGATATGAAATCAGAGAGACTAGAAAATGGGTTGAGCTAAAAAACTTCAAGACCTATGAATATGGCTTCCTTTACCCTTATATCTTAAAAGATCAGCAAACCCAAATAGGAAAATGAGTCTGGGACCAGTTTTCAAACACCCTAGCTTATAGGGAAATCTGATAGTTTGAATGAGTATGGATCCATAGTCTCCTATGTGTGGTTTCCAGTTGGTGGAACTGTTTGGAAAGGATTAGGAGGTGTGTCGCTCAGCATGGGCTTTGAGGTTTCAAAGCCCATACAATTTTCAGTTAGTTCCCTCTGATGCATGCTTGTAAAGCAATGTGAAATCTATTAGCTTCTGTTCTGTTGTTGTGCCTGCTTGCTCTCATGCTCCCCAACAGGATGGTCACAGACTCTAAACCCCTGGGAACAAAATGCTTTCATTTTAAAGTTGCCTTGGTTATGGTGTCTTATGACACCAATACAAAAGTAACTAAAAAAGTAACTAAAAGTAACTAAACGTGAATAGTTTATTCAAACTATAAAACACAAGATGTTCACAAAGGTAAGTTTTAAAATAATTTTACTGCTTATGAGTAAAGAAAAATGATAAAATACAAAATTTACCATGGCTGAAGAGGTGACTTGGCTTTTACTTCTCTGTTAAAAGATCTGAGTTTATGCCCCAGAATCCCCAATCAAGTGACTCAGAAAAGAGTATGCCTATAACAAAAGTTTTGGGGTGTCTGATGGCCACACCTGGATTCCATAGGCACTTTCACACACACAAATGTACACACACACACACACACATATACAGACACACATACACATATATACACACACAGATACACAGACAGACAGACAGACAGATGCACAATTAATTAAAATAAAAATCTACAAACAACCAGGTATTTCTAACCTGTAGAGTGACAGCCACATGTGGCTCCACAGGACTAAAAATAATTGTATGATCAGTCAATGCAGAATTATAAACATACTTAAAATGTGTGTCTTAATTAAGATGCACAATTAATGTGCAATGAAACATCACAACCAAAAACATATTATGCAGGAAAAGGTTGATTTGTCTTATAATTCCATATCCACTGTTCATAGTGTAAGGAAGTCGGCAGTCATGCAGGTCAGAAATCTGGAGTCAAGAGCTCATGCAGAAGCCATTGAGGACTGCTAACTACCCATGACTTGCCTTCCATAGTTTCCTCATGCACCCAAAATCACCAGTTCAGGGGTAGCAGCAACCACAGTGGTATGAGCCTTCCCACATCATTCGCTAATTAAAAAAATATCCTACAGGCTAGGCTTCAGCTCCATGGAGGAGTTCTCTGCATTGAGGTTTCCTCCTCTCAGGTTTGTATGGTTTGAATTAGAATTGCCTACATAAGTTAATATATTTGAATACTTAGCCAATAGGGAGTGGTACTACTTGAGAATTAGTAGGAGGAGTGAACTTGCTGGAGCTTGTGTGACTTTATTTTTTTTTTTAGGAAGTGTGCCCCAGGGAGTTGGCTGTGAGGTTTCAAAAGCCCAAACCCTGCCAACTTCGCTCTTCTTGCTTCTTGAGGCTCTGGGTGTAGAATGGTCATCCTCTTCTCCAGGACCATATATTCCCATATGAGGCCATGCTCCCCACTGTGACAATATTTAACTAAACTTCATAAATTGCAAGAAAGTACCAATTAAGTGCTCTCTTTTCTAAGAGTTGCCATGGTCATGGTGTCTCATCGCAGCAATAGAACACTAGTTTGTGTCAATATGGACATAAACGCTAACTGGCACCGCTATTCAGTGGATGATTTATTTTGTTCTGTTTTGATTTCAGTTTCCTTGAATGTAAACATTATATACAATGTTATGTTGCAATGCCAAAAATTTCAGCTGCCTAAGACATTTTTTTTCCCTTAATTTTGGTTAAATATATATTACAGTGTGTGGAACCAATCTCTAGATATTTTCACCTTCTAAACATTAAAAAACAGTAACATTTCTTCCCTCATCTGTCCCTTCTCATAATCAGTATTAAACCTTCTCATTCGCCTAATTTGACTACTTGAGTTCCCAGATGAGTAAAATAATGCAACATTTGCATTCTTGCCACTAAATTTTTGTCTTTGGCTTAAAGTCTTCATGCTTAGTCTAGATTGTTGCGCTTTTCTAATTGCCAGTTATGTCCAATTTCTCAAAATGTCCCTCTTTTACAAAACAAACAAACAAACAAAAACAAACAAAAAACAAAACCAAAAAACTTTATTAGTTCTTTGAGAATTTATTTTTTTGCAGAAGAATGGGTTTATTTTACCTTACAGCTTTATAGTCCATCAAATACAAAATACACAGACTATGCATAGTCTATACATAGTCTGTGTATTTTGATTACATTCACCACCTTCCCCAATTCTTTTGAGATATTTTCAGACCCCTGTCAAATCCTGAAGTGTAACCAAGAACATTGACCATAGTCTGTAACTTTTGGTGGAGAGGTGCTATATGGGACGTCACTGGCACAACTTCAAAACAGGTAACATTACTAGCACTGGGTCTTTTTATTTGTTAACATGTTGTGTCTGAGAGGATCATTGTCTGCCTGCCATAGGGTCAATCCATTTAAAACTTTTTAATATATGCATATAGATGCCTTTTAGAGAGTGTCTAGAATAATAGGCTTCTATTTTAAGGTTAAACAATTCAATTGACCGTACCACCCTTTCATCAAACTATTCACTAATCAATAGAAACATTGGTTCCTGTCATTTTTTGCTATCTGTTAATACTACTACTAAAAGTAGCAATGCCTAAGCACTTCTTTTAGATCATGCTTTTAAATCTCTTGAGATACATTCAAAACTGTGGGGTTGCTGACAATTATATTTTACTTTCTTGAGGATCTTCAATGATTTTCTTTTTCTAGACTGTTTTTCTCATTTGTTGATCCCATCCAGAGTGCATACATTTTCTAATGTCCATACCCTCACATGTTATTTTCATTTTCTGTGATAGCAACCATCCTTCTTATTACATGATGATAGTTCAATAAATCTTTTAAGTTATCGCACAGTTAGTAAATCTGATCATCTATTCATATATTTATGCCATATTTATGTTCATACTTGAACAAGAGGCTATTCAAGACTTTTATATGATTTTAAATTGACTTATTTGTTGTTTCTGTTGAGTTATGGGATTTCTTTCTTATGAATAAAAATAATTATTTTTCTAGACATAAGCTTAGAGCCCAGGGATCTCCAGAAAGGAAAAATCATGTTCAAAAACCAAATGACCCATAATCCCAACCCAAGTATGAATGTCTGTCAATGCAAACTAGATAGGAAATAAAAAGAAAAATAACATATTTCAACTAGTAAACATTTGAAAAAACATGCCTTCTTGGTTTGAATGGTGTCATGGTTTGAATATGGTTGGCCAAGGGAGTGGCCCTATTTAGAGATGTGGCCTTGTTGGGGTAGGTGTGTCACTGTAGGTGTGGGCTTTAAAACACTATCCTATCTGCCTGGAAGTGAGTCTTCCACTAGCAGCCTTCAGATGGAGACAGAACTCTCAGCTCTTTCTGCACCATACCTGCCTGGATGCTGCCATGTTCCTGCCTTGAGGATAATGGGCTGAACCTCTAAACCTGTAAGCCAGCACCAATTAAGTGTTGTCCTTTATTTTAAAAATAATTATTTGTATGGATGGCAAATATTTTTTTTCTAATTTTACGGATTTCCTCTATTTAATTTGATAAAATTCAGAGAAAAAAAATCATAGGATTTGTAAAATGGGCTCACCACATAAGTTTTATAAAATTGATCACACCTTGAGTACTTGGTTCAATGTGTTTGAAAGAAGCAGAATTCTTTAAGGCTGGCATGGAAGTTACAGCAGTTCAGCAGGTACTGTAACTACTTCTAGCTCCTCTCCTGAACAGAGGCATTTTAAATTCCTGCTAATGGCAATTCTTAGATGAAGTGCATGACAATACAACTTGGGTTTTGATAGTTAAAAGGATATTTAATGGAGAGAGTAAGAAAGGAACAAGGATATCTAAAATGAAAACTTGAAACTTTGACACCTCTGGCAGTTCTGAACCACAGGACCAAAAGCTTTTTAAGATGGGGACTGCGAATAGGAAAATATTCAAATTCTCCACATACACTGATTTTCCCAATCCTTTCAAAATAACTGTGACGGTTTCTAACTAATTTACTGCTAGTCTGGTTTCTACAAAATATTCTAATTTCCTCTGTAGTAGCGACTTTTCTATCTTCTGTTTTATTTTCTTAATTACTTCAATTTTCTTCCTTGATATGCTTGCTTTATTTGTAGCTGAGTTTGGTGTTATATGTCTTCATTCTCTTAGGCTTTGCTTTCTAGACCTCCTAAATTAGAACTTCTATCCTGAATCTTGGACTTTTGGTAAGGTCCAAAATTCAGCAACTGTGTTATCAATCCTTTTTTTTTTTTTTTAGTGAATTCTTGCAAATTAGGTCCAGATATGCATTGGTTTCTGTTTTCTTCAGAAGATGGTTGCCTGAGAGAGTACAAGCCTTTTAAAGTCATCTTATTGCTTACATGAATATTCTCATGTGTGGCCATTTCCATTCATCCAGGATAATAGAATATGTGGTTGTACAAGGACCGGAGTTTTAGACAACAAAACTGAATTGTATTAAAGTGGTAGGCTAGGAAGAGTTAAAGTCAAAGGAATTGACCTCAAGTACAGAAAGTGGGAAGTGATGGCTAAATGTGTCCTCAAAAAGTGGTGATTATTTGAAATAATTTCTCAGCATCCTTAGTAACTATCTCAGCCTGTAACATTAAAGAGCCCTGCAGGATCCCATTGGGACACAGTCAGTGTCCACATACCTGCCTTTAACTCCTCCAGGAAATAATGGCTCCATCTTTTTTTTTTTTTTTTTTTCCAGTTCTGACACAAGTTAATTTTACTGGCCAACTCTAAGGCTGTTTCAGACAGATAAGTGAACTCTGAGCAGTCAATTTTAGTTCATTATGGTGAGAAGGACAGTCAACAGGCTACCATTCCGTCCTCATTCTCTTACACTTTGGATTTCCTGGAAAATCAAATGTGAGGCATGGTTGTACTTGTTCTCTAGTCTATGCCAGGATTTTATTTAATTTCTATCCTTTATGAGTCAGAAGAATTAAACTTTGGGAATTCGGTGGATAGGCATGGCTGATGGTTGAGGAATAGGGCCACCCTCCCATTTCAAAATATTAATCCAGAATTTCTCCTGTCAAAAAGAAATGCAGAGACAAATTGTGGAGCAGAGACTGAAGGAAAGGCCATAAAGAGACTGTCCATCTCTGGATATCCATCCCATCTGCAGACACCAAACCCAGACACTATTGCTGATGCCAAAACACACTTGCTGACAGGGCCTAGTATAGAAGTCCCATGAGAAGCTGTGCCAGAGCCTGACCAATAGCCATTTAAAAAAAAAATTAAAGGAAAGTTGTTTTTTTTATTTTTTTAAATTTTATTTTAGCTCTTATAGATAGCAATATATTATGAACAGATGAGACAAATTAAAGAACAATGTCTAGCTGTCTGAAATAGGGTCACAAATACAGTAAACTGGAAGGTATCTGGAGTTAGCAGTGTAATTAAGGATCTACAAATTTTTGCATTAGTTTTATATTAAAATGCTACCATACAATAATAATTCTTCTGATCATAGTATGATTTACTATTTGCTTTCTAGCAATATTATACATGTGCACATTTGTGTTTATGGGCACATGTGCTTGTATGCATGCATATGTATGTGTTGTCATGTATATATGTGTGTTTCTATGAAAGTGTATGTTTCTATGTGTGTTAACATGTTGGTGCATGTATGTGTTTGTGTGTTTGTGTGTGTGTGTGTGTGTGTGTGTGTGTGTGTGTGTGTGTGTATGTCTGTATGTCTGTGTGCTTTCAGAAAATCTCAAACTCTTTCTTTTATGTCAGGATCCCTGTTTTATATTTCTCTGTATCATTTTCACACACCAGAGTAATGCTCCCAAGTAGAAACTCAGTAAGTGTTTGTTACTTGATTGATAGTCCAGTATTTCTTTAGTGTTTGGACTTCCCCAATGAATGTGTGTGTGTTAGAATTCACTAGAGTGTCAGACTGAGAAAAATGGACATCATAAAACAGTCGAAAATAGCAATGTAGCTGAATTGACAGTGAATGCCTTGAAAAATGTGCTATAAATTTATACTCAAAGCACATACATCAAGTTCGGTGTGTGCCCCTGTGCAATGGAAGAGAGGAAGAGGAGTTTCCTTAAAATGTTCTTGTTTTCTGCATTTCCAGAAGTATAGAGGTAGCAAAACCTGGAAGAGGAGATAAACCATAGGCAACCAGGTTAGATTTAAAAGCTCTTATCATCACCATCATCACCACCACCACCAACAACAACAATAACAACAACAGTGTTATAAAACTGAACATCTTTATCCCTAGGAACAATTATGGAAGTTAACTTTTTGAGATGTGGTGATCCTGGAAAGATAAAGTCAACATTGCCATAGCTTGGCCAGAAGGAGTGACAGTTTGACAAGGTGACACTATGAAGATGAGCTGTGCAGACTGGCCTGTGTCTCTGCATCATGAAATTACCGAAGGAGGCATATTCTTCCATTCTTGCTCCATTTTTCCCTAAGGAAAATGTATGAAACTGATTTTTCTGCTCCATATGGACAGTGGGCTAAGGAACTGCAATGAAGCAGAAGTACATTCTTACTGAGTGGATAATTTACAGGTTGTGAAGCTCATGTCTAGTCACTTTGTATGTATGATCAATAATAGTTTTTAAAATATTGTCTGAAAAAATCACAGAACTAATGTAAGATTCTGGATAAATCATTTTCTTCAGTCATTAAATTCATAAGCTTCTCATTTTAATTCATTGTTTAGATTCAATAGCAAATTACTGTGCTCTGTCCTCAAATTACTTAAACTTGAAAAAGAAAGTGACAAAAAGCTTCTCACTACATCCCTTTACTTATTATTTAAAACAAGAGCTTTTAATGTGAACAAGTGTGTGTGTGTGTGTGTGTAGGTCTGAGACACTGACTTTAATTTTTGAGACATGACCTTTCATTATAACCTAAAGCTTGTAGAATAGAGTAGTCAGGTTGGTGATTGAAGCCTCAAGGGATTCTCTTATTTCTGCCTTCTCAGCTCTAGGAATACACATGCACACCACCATGCTTGGCTTTTGATGTGGTTATTGGGGTTTGAACTCATGTCTTTACACTTGCAGAACAGGCAGTTTATGGCCTCAACTTCAGCCTGTTTTGAAATAAATCTTTATGCTTTTTTCATAGTTAAAGTATTTTTGGTTTTTAATTATGAACTAAAATGCAAATTATTTTCACATGAAAATCAATAATATTTATATATTTTGCAAAGTCTTAATAATAAGATACCAATTTTCCCATTACTGTGTATATAATTAATGTATTTATATTACATATCTGGAAAAAAATGACAAAGAAAGTTCACAAACACTTAATCATTTACATATTTTTAAATATGTCATTAATTTGTGTATTCACATATTTTCAAAAGAATTGACTATGGAATTTTTGTTTAATATCCCTGTAAGTCAAATGTAATTGCTGAGATAAGTCATTGTATTATATATTGTGTAACATCAAAAGTTTGAATCTTTCAAAATTGATATTTAAACAACAGAGTATGTCTAGGTAAGAGAGATAGCCCAGAATAGGCTTGTTTTCAAGCATAACAAAACGAATTCCATCTCCAGAAGTCACTCGGTAGAAGCAGAAAACAGCTCCCACAGTCCTCTGACTTCCACATGCATGACCACACCTACTATCCCCCACATTAAATAAAGAAATAAACTTTTAATGCAGAGCACTTTTACTGGATTCTAAAATGACTGGAAAAATGAATCAAGAAGACTACTCGAGAAAGGCATCCACTGCAGAATATTTAAGCAATTTAAAAATAAAACATGGAACAAGGGAGACTTGATCTTTGGTAGTTAAGTTCATATTTGCACTGATTTCCATTGCTTTGAGTTACTAAACATTATAGGCGATTTTAAAGAAAAATAAAGTTTTACTCATAAAGAAAAGGTTCTTCTCTACTGCAACCACTGCCATGTGGTGCAGTGAGCAAGAGGTCAGACCACTGCGTGAGGTTAGCTAGAACATTTGAAGACGGTTCTTCTTGGGAAGTAACATTAGGAGATTTTTGGTGCTCTTTCCAGTCATCACAGTCAGGATTGGAAATCACTAATTCAATAAGCAAACATAACTGACTTTCTTACCTTTAAATAAACTGTCTTTCCTTTAATGTAAACTGTCTTTTCTTTAAAATAAACTGTCTTTCCTTTAAAGTAAAAAGTAAATGAGAAATCTGGGCGTGGTGGCGCATGCCTTTAATCCCAGCACTAGGGAGGCAGAGGCAGGTGAACTTCTGAGTTTGAGGCCAGCCTGGTCTACAAAGTGAGTT